>NC_135235.1:715168761-715448060 GCF_051348905.1 Ranitomeya variabilis | reverse complement strand
AATACCTGATTAATTTGGCATAGCCAAGCCTTGTCTTTGGCCCGGAAATCCATGTCCCAGAAGAACAAAAAGCCTGTGCAAAACACAGCAAGAATACAACATAACACCTTCACAAGACACATGCCCACATCAAATTCATTACATATAATAGAAAATACTATATTGTATTGTGGGCCAACTAATAGGATGTTGTGGGGTAATCGCAACTTTATGATACAAAAAACCGCAGCAAACATGCGATCCAAAACACACCCACTACGACACAGCACTACGACATTCTTCAATTCAGCAGAGACGAGAACTTATGAGATCAGAAAACATATTACATGCACGTCCCGATATGTAGTTTACTTTGCTTTATGTCCTTGTAAATTGATCTACATTGGGATGACTTCTCGCCAATTGAAGGTGCGTATTCGTGAGCACGTGTTGGGGATCCAGGAGGCGGCCGATCATGATGATGTAACCACGCTTAGGACATTACCACAGCATTTCAAACAATTCCATGGGTGTGACAGCTCTTTGCTGATAAGGGGAATTGATATGATCACCCCGAATATTCGGGGGGGTGGCCTGAAACAAAAATTATCATGCTGTGAGACAAGATGGATCTGGGCATTGGACACCGTCTATCCAAAAGGGCTAAACGAAACAATCAGTTTTGTTCCATTCTTGTAGTGGAACTGGTCTTTCTCGTTTCTCAATGATTATTCATTTACACATGTTTGTCACTTTCTATGGTTTTAATATTATTTTATTCTTCTTACCCAGTACCCACCACCTTTTGTTGTTTTTCCACTGGTAGTTTTCCTGGATGATGGGAATTCTGGACATATGAATTTTTCTCTTCCATCTGGCATTTTAAGACTACAAGAAATCGGATGCTGATGAATCATCATATATTCACCTGTTGGGAATAATATAGCCTATTACTATTTCATATGGACTTATTTTAGTATTAAATATGTTATATTATATTTCTTATTATGATGTTTTCTTTTTCTTGTCAGTGTCCGTTGGTAATTTCTTATCATTGATGTTCTATTATGCATATCAATTGTTTCGAATGCTTATACTGTATGTCCCACCCCTGTAGTTCAGCTTATACTATATTGACTAAATTGTTTTGTGCCATTTCTTATGATCACCATGATGATATTTGTATTCTTTTTATTGCCTTGTATTGCTGCATATACTTACCAGATTTGCTTTTTTCATCTGATTTATGATCGCCGCGCAGCTGCCATATTATCCTTTCTCCACATTGCGGCACTGCATCTAGCTTGTACGCATGCGTGCTACAGGCCCCTGTACGCTTGTCGGCTTCCGGCATCTCAGTTGCCATGGTGTTCTCACGCAGTGCGCGTGACGCCGGCGCCGACTTGTGTCTTAGGCCACCGTAGCTACGCACGCGTCACATTAAGCAGACGGCGTGTCGCTAGGATGTGATGTAGATACATCACATGATCTATATATTACGTACGCGGGCAGCAAACATAGGCGTGATTTGTTGATCTATCATGATTGGTGCAGAATGATCATGTGACCACATGGTAACTTATTATTGGTGGTTGGTCTCTTTTTATACTTACCCCGTTCCCCTATCACATTACCCCTTGAAAAAGGCCATCACGCCGAAACGCGCGTCGGGGCGGGTGCACGCTGTGGTGGGATTGATTCCTGCGTGGTCCAGGTAAATTGTATATTATATGTTTTACAACTATTCAGGAAATGTTAGTATAGTTGCCTGTGACGTCAGCGTAGAGGATCATATTGTCTGCATATACTTCGAGCATGAATTACTTTGTATTCCTCTGCATATTCAATGCCATTTTCATGGCGTGCACCCTTGCGTTTCCAAACATGTGTGAAACGGTATGAGCCTTGCTTCCCCTATGTCTCCTATCCTGACAATTTTCTAAGTAAAGTCTTTTTATATTTATTAATATAACAAATTCTCTTGGGTGTGTTATTGATCGCGTGTTTGCTGTGGTTTTTTGTATCATAAAGTTGCGATTACCCCACAACATCCTATTATTTGGCCCACAATACAATATAGTATTTTCTATTATATGTAATGAATTTGATGTGGGCATGTGTCTTGTGAAGGTGTTACATTGTCCAAAATGCAAACTTAAAGATTCCGACATACTACATGGATTGTGGAGTTGCCCTTAAGTACAAGAATTCTGGAAAGACAAAGCGTATATTGGAAAATACGAGTGTTCTTCTATGTCTGTTACCATTTCTTTTCCATTACTGGAGAAGGAAAAACTAACCCCCAATATTCCATACAATCTGTTTAATTGCCAAAAGATGCTTCTTACAATATTAGTTTTCTGAATCTATTCCAAATTGGAGAGAGACAATCGGCGAAGTGACGGCGATATTCCATCTGGAAAGGATGAAAGCAGCCCGTGATAAGGAGAGATATGGAAAATTGCTTATGATAAAGTGAAAAGACTTTGTACTCAGTTATTATAAAAAGGAGGAACTTCATAAAATCATGAGGCCCATTGACCAGACAAGTTCGTATTTACTTTAAGACTTTTGTGGAACATTGGGGAACTTAAATATAATTGATCCAAATGTGGAGGGAAAAGGGGGGAGAGATACCGGCTAACAGAACATTGTATAGAGATTAAATAAGGAAGTGCAACATCCGAGGGGTTACTGTGGTCAAGAGAATGATAGGATAGAAGTGAACACTGGAAATATAAATAGTATAGCCTGCCTGTCTGGGTGGCGGGAGGAAGTTAGGGAATTATATGTTTGCTTATTTTATTTTTCAATTACTCCGTTTGGGATCCTTCCATTTTGAAAATGGAAGAAAGGAAACTAAATCTGAGAGTTTGTAAACTAAGTGTATATAATTTTATTATTTCATTATAGATGTTAAAAATCAATAAAAAGCAATTTTGTAAAAAAAAAATTGCTTTTTGTTCAGCAATGGAACCTTGAGTGGTGAGCCTGCATACAGACCATGGAGGTTGAGTGCATGCCTTACAGTTTTCTTTATAACAATTGTAGCTGCTCATTCCAGGTCTGTCTGTAGCTCTCCTCAGGTAATCCTTGGCTCTTGGAAAAAATGTTGTCTAAAACCTGGTCATGGCCGATTTATGGTAAATAATGTTCTTTCAATTACCAGACTACTGCCACAACAGTACTCACTAGAACCTTCAGTAGTTTAGAAATGTTTCTGTAACCAATCCCATGAGTATATTTTGCAAGAATAAGGTTGCAAAGGTCTTGAGACAGCTCACTGGTTTTACCCATCATGAGATTTTTTTGTGTGTGACATTCTGGTGAGGATTTCATGTCAATAGTATATTTCATGTCAAACAGAACTTAATATTTAGTACAGAAACCTTTGTTTGCAATTACAGAGGTCAGACGTTTCCCATAGTTATTGATCAAGTATACACACACTGCAGCAGGGATTTTGGCCCACTCCTCCATACAGATCTCCAGTTAGTTCAAGTTTCAGGGCTGTCACAGGGCAACATTGAAGGGAACCTGTCACCTGAATTTGGCAGGACAGGTTGTGGTCATATGGGCGGGGTTTTCGGGTTTTTGTTTCACCCTTTCCTTACCCCCTGGCTGCATGCTGGCCGCAATATTGGGTTGAAGTTCATGCTGTGTCCTCCGTAGTACACACCTGCGCAAGGCAAGTTTTTCTGGAGACTGGCTAGGCCACTCCAGGACTTTGAAATGCTTCTTACAAAGCCACTTTTAGGTGCCACGGCTGTGTGTTTGGGTTCAGTGTCATGCTGGAAGACCCAGCCATGACCCACCTTCAATGCTTTTACTGAGGAAAAGAGGTTGTTCGCCACAATCTTATGATACATGACCCCATTCATCCTCCCTTCAATATGGTGCAGTCATCGGATTTCTTTTGCAGAAAAGCACCATGAGGTTTCCCATATCATGCTTCATGGTTGGCATGTACTCATTCTTCTCACTCAAAACATGGAGTGGAAGTTATACCACAAAGTTATATTTTGTTCTCATCTGACCACATGACCTTCTCCCATGCTTCCTGTGGATCATCCACATGGTCACTGACAGGTTTCCAACGGGCCTGGACTTGTGCCGGAGTGAGCAGGGGGAACTTGCATGCCCTGCAGGATTTTAATCTATGACAGCATAGTATGTTACTGACAGTAAGTTTGAGACTGTAGTCCCAGCTCTTTTTAGGTCTTTGATCAGGTCCTGCTATTTAGTTCTGGGCTAATTCCTGACTTTTCTTAGAATCATACTTACCCTTTGAGATGAGATCTTGCACGGAGCCCCAAATAGAGGAAGATTGACAGTGATCTTGTGTTTCTTCTATTTTCTAATAATTGCACCAAGGGTTGTTGCCTTCTCACCAAGCAGCTTGCCTATCGTCCCATGCAAGTCTTGTGCAGGTCTACCCTGGAGCCCATCCCAGTCTTGTGCAGGTCTACAATTTTTTCCCTGGTGTCCTTAGACAGTTTTTTGTTCTTGGCCTTGGTGGAGAGCTTGGAGTGTGATTGAGTGTGGGGACAAGGGTCTTCTATACAGGTAATGATTTCAAACAGGTGCAATTAATACAGGTAATGAGTGAGGAGTAGGAGAGCTTCTTAATGAAAAACTAACAGGTCTGTGAGAGAGAATTCTTGCTGGTTGGTAAGTGATCAAATACCGTATTTTTCAGACTATAAGATGCACTTTTTCCTCCAAAAACGTGGAGGAAAATGGGGAGTGCGTATTATAGTCTGGATGTACCGGCTCAGATTGTGTTGGGGAGGTGGGTGAGTGGCATCAGGGGAGCAGCGGGTCACAGGAGGCTGGAGCCGGCTGCTGTGGCTAACTCCTGTGCGCACTGCTAAAGAGAAATGAATATTCACTGCATTCCACGCCCATGGATGTGGAGGGCAATGAATATTTACTCTTTAATAGTATCTTGGTATGATTGGCCCCCAACCCCGGTCTTGGTAAGCATGGCCCCCACCCCCATCTTGTCCTAGTATGCAAGGCCCCATCCTTATTCTGGTATGATTGGCCCCCCAGCCTGGTCCTGGTATGCATGGTCCCATCAGAAAACATAAAAAAACCCCAAATCATTACACTTACATTCCCGGCACTCCCTGAAAGCATTTTGTTCCGATGCCAGCAGGTGCTTTATGCTTGTAAGCAGCGCAGCTTGCAAGCTAAAGGGCAGTTGCCGTAATACTCATTGCTCTGCACACCGGGACTATGTGTGTGGTGGGAAGTGAGTATTCATTGGTCTTCAGTAGCGTTCACAGTGTCAGCCGCCGGCTTCCAGCTGCTGCCGGGCAGCCACGTGTGCCACTACTTAAGAGAAATGTATACTCACCTCTCTCCACGCCCAGAGAAGTGAATATTCATTTATCTTAAGCAGGAAGGCTCTGGCTGACACTGCACTACTGAAGAGCAATAAATACTCACTGCTCTCTGCGCACACAGTCTCGGCGTGCAAAGCAGTGAGTATTCTGGCAGCTGTGCTCTGCTTATGAGCTCCCTGACATGCGCTGCTTACAAGCATAAAGCAGCTGCTGGCACCGGAACAAGATGCGGCGAGGGGGCACAGGGAATGTAAGTGAAATTATTTATTTTTTTATGTTTTATGATGGGGCCATTCATACCAGGATGGGGGTGGGGCCAATCATAATAATAATAATATTTATTTATATAGCTTCAACATATTCCGCAACGCTTTACAGTTTAACAGTTTCAAACACAACAGTCATAAGTAACAATGTTAACAATACAATAATTAAAGCAAAATAAGACGACCCTACTCATGAGAGCTTACAATCTACAATGAGGTGGGGGAGATACAAAGTACAGGTGTGTACTTACAATGATGTATTTACAAGGATGGTCCAAACATCTTCAGGGGGTGGGGGATAGATGGAAGTAGTGAATGGGCTACCCACACACACACATAAAATGACTGATTAGTGAACGTGATAGGCCGCTCTGAACAAATGTGTTTTGAGGGAGCACCTAAAACTATGCAAATTGCAGAAGGTCCTAATATCTAGCATTCCAGAGGATTAGCGCAGGAATGGGAGGTACGGATCAGTGCAGAGGTTAGTCGAAAGTCGTTTGCAGAGCTCAGTGGTCGGTTAGGCCGATAGACCAAAATGAGGGAGGAGATGTAAGGGGGTGCTGCACTGTGTAGAGCTTTTGTGGGTCAGAACAAGTACTTTGAGTTGGATTCTATAATGTATGGGCAGCCAGTGTAATGACTGGCGGAGCGGACACGCCTGAATACCGATTAGCTAGATGGACAACCCTGGCTGCTGCATTAAGGATAGACTGGGACCATGCATACCAGAATAAGGTTGGGGACATGCATACTAGGATGAGATGGGGGACCTGCATACCAGAATAGGGGTGGGGCCACACATAATAGGATGAGATGGGGGCTCTGCATAACAGGATAGGAATTGGGGCCATGAATACTAGGACAAGATAGAACCCTGAATACCAGGATAGGGATTAGGCCATGCATACTAGGATGAGATTGGGGCCCTGCATACCAGGATAGAAATGAGGATGATCATTCCTGCCAGGATAGGGATGAGAGATCCATGCATACCAAGATAGGGACGAGAGGGCCATGCATACCAGAGTAGGGATGAGGGGACCATGTGTGTCACGGTTCCCACCGTGCTGCCAACAATATGTCACGGATCCCAACAATATGTCAGGCATCCCGGATACCTTGATAACAAGGGGGTTGTTTGATTTCCCCTGGTTCCTTCCGAAGGGGATTTAGCTACATCCCACTTCCCAGTTCCGGTTTGGAACTTGCAGCTCTCGGGCGCCCCCTTTATCTTCAGGTCAGATCAGGTACTGCACCCAGGGTAATTAGTCGCCAGAAAGGCTGCCTGCTATGTACTGGCTATTGGGCACACTGCAGCGAGGACGATATAACTACTCCCACTCAGGCTGGAACAATAATTATCAATGCCGCTGGTCACTGCAAAGACGCCCAATTGCACAGAACTAGGTCGCTGCAACTAGCTCCGATTTTCACCAAAGGTTAACGGGTCTGGAGCCAACCTAAATCAGTAGCGTTATTCACCTCAGAGGACACACAGTCGTATAGAGCATGAAGAGACAAGCTAGTAAAATTATATATTTTACTCCATAAAAGATAGGCAGTATTTACAAAAATATTAAAAAGATATTATAAAGAAGACGAATCATGTGTATATCACAATTACAAATAAAAAGTGATTAACAGTGAAAATTGACATACAATTCTTTTATATCATTCAATGGTATGCCATATACTGGCAGGGGGAGGGGACCTTCCCCACTTATTCTCACGTCAGATTGCACAGCCTGTTGTAGCTGAATCCCCAGCAAAAGACACTGCCAGAATCCTGCTTTACACAGATATTCCCTGCCTAAAGCCCAGGCACTCCCCCCTGTGGTGACATACTTAGGGGCTGAAACCTCCCCTTTTCTTACAATATGAAAACTATTTTTTATACATAATTTGCTGTGTGAACCTCACATAAGTATGACACGATGCTCATGATGTTTCCCACTTCAGGGGCGTTCTGTTAAGTGTAAATAAGGAGCCATTACATGAACTGCTTAAGGAGAAATCCACACTTTGCACTCATTGCGCCTAGCTGCTTGCGCTTTAAGTGGCCGATAGTCCGGATGTCCATCGGTAGACCTATGTAATTTGTATAGTTCCAGCCCAAATCAGTGCCGCGATATGTAACTTTAATAGAACAAAGAAACTCATGTCTTACACCAGTTCCAACTAGTACTAGATGGGAGGAGGGAGGAGTGAGCAGCCTTCGCAGAAACTGCTATTTGCCGGGGGCAATAAAAATTCTTCACACACACAGGCAACCAGCAGAGAAAAGAGAGGGGGGTCAGCATAACCCGCAGCGTGTGTCTTGTAAAGCTAGGCAGACTCAAACATGGCATATTCAGATTATCGTGACAATGTATATCAGGATGTGGATGAGGGGACCATATACCAGGATAGGAGATATTAAGCACAAAATTTACCACATTTTTTGCTTCAGTTTTTATTTCCCTAATTTCCTCCTTTAAAACCTAGGTGAGTCTTATGGTCCGGTGCGTCTTATAGTCCGAAAAATACGGTATTTATTGCAATAAAATGCAATTTAACCCCTTCATGACCCAGCCTATTTTGACCTTAATGACCAGGCAGTTTTTTGCAATTCTGACCAGTGTCCCTTTATGAGGTAATAACTCAGGAACGCTTCAACGGATCCTAGCGGTTCTGAGATTTTTTTTTCATGACATATTGGGCTTCATGTTAGTGGTAAATTTAGGTTGATAATTTTTGCGTTTGTGAAAAAAATGGAAATTTGGCTAAAATTTTGAAAATTTCACAATTTTCAAATTTTGAATTTTTATTCTGTTAAATGAGAGTTATGTGACACAAAATAGTCAATAAACAACATTACTCACATGTCTACTTTACATCAGCACAATTTTGGAAACAAAATTGTTTTTTGCTAGGAAATTATAAGGGTTAAAATTTGACCAGCGATTTCTCATTTGTACAACGAAATTTACAAAACCATTTTTTTAGGGACCTCCTCACATTTGAAGTCAGTTTGAGAGGTCTATATGGCTGAAAATACCCAAAAGTGACACCATTCTAAAAACTGCACCACTCAAGGTGCTCAAAACCACATTCAAGAAGTTTATTGACAGTTCAGGTGCTTCACAGCAGCAGAAGCAACATGGAAGGAAAAAATGAACATTTAACTTTTTAGTCACAAAAATAATATTTTAGCAACAATTTTTTTATTTTCCCAAGGGTAAAAAGAGAAACTGGACTCCAAACGTTATTGTACAATTTGTCCTGAGTACACCGATACCTCATATGTGGTCACAAACCACTGTTTGGGCACACAGTAGGACTTGGAAGGGAAGGAGCACCATTTGACTTTTTCAATGAAAAATTAGCTCCAATCGTTAGCGAACACCATGTCGCGTTTCGAGAGCCCCTGTGTGCCTAAACATTGGAGCTCCCCCACAGGTGACCCCATTTTGGAAACTAAACCTCCCATGGAACTAATCTAGAAGTGCGGTGACCACTTTAAACCCCCAAGTGCTTCACAGAAGTTTATAACGCAGAGCCGTGAAAATAAAAAATCATTTTTCTTTCCTCAAAAATTTTTAGCTTGCAATTTTTTATTTTCACAAGATTAGCAGGAGAAATTGGACCACAATAGTTGTTGCCCAGTTTGTTTTGAGTATGATGGTACCCGATATGTGGGGGTAAACCACTGTTTGGGCACACGTCGGGGCTCGGAAGGGAAGTAGTGACGTTTTGAAATGCAGACTTTGATGGAATGGTCTGCGGGCGTCAAGTTGCGTTTGAAGAGCCCTTGATGTGCCTAAACAGTAGAAACCCCCCCACAAGTGACCCCATTTTGGAAACTAGATCCCCAAGGAACTTATCTAGGTATGTGGTGAGCACTTTGAACCCCCAAGTGCTTCACAGAAGTTTACAATGCAGAGCTGTGAAAATAAAAAATCATTTTTCTTTCCTAAAAATTATGTTTTAGCAAGCAATTTTTTATTTTCACAAGGGTAACAGCAGAAATTGGACCCCAATATTTGTTGCCCAGTTTGTCTTGAGTACGCTGATACCCCATATGTGGGGGTAAACCACTGTTTGGGCACACGTCGGGGCTCGGAAGGGAGGAAGTACCATTTGACTTTTTGAACGCAAGATTGGCTGGAATCAATGGTGGCGCCATGTTGCGTTTGGAGACCCCTGATGTGCCTAAACAGTGGAAACCCCTCAATTCTAACTCCAACACACCCCTAACCCTAATCCCAACTCTAGCCATAACCCTAATCACAACCCTAACCCCAACACACCCCTAACCCTAATCCCAACCCTAACCGCAACCCTAACCCCAACACACCCCTAAGCCTAACCATCACCCTAACTACAAGCCTTATCTTAACCCTATTTCCAACCCTAGCCCTAATTCCAACCCTAACTAATTCCAACCCTAACTAATTCCAACCCTAAGGCTATGTGGCCACGTTGCGAATTTGTGTTAGATTTTGAAGTACCACCCCCCTGTCCCTGCAGATCGGGTGAAATTGGAGTTAACCCTTTCACCCGATTTGCAGGGACGCGATCCCTCCATTACGCCACATAGGCATCACAGGTCGGATTGGCACTGACTTTCATGACGCCTACGTGGCGTCAGGTCAGGAAGGGGTTAATTATGCAAAAATCATACAATGTTATTTCCTGGCTTTTATTTTTAGATTCTGTCTCTTACAGTTGAAGTGTACCTACAAAATAAAAAAATTACAGACTTCATTCCTTGTAGCTGGAAAAACTTGCAAAAATCTGTATATTATCCAATAGTTATTTTCCCCATTGTATATATTTTCTCCATGTCAGAGCTATTTTTGACAGTCAAGAAAATACAATTTTCAAGTAATTCATTCTTTACACTCTAGGTATGATACTGACTTCTCGCTGTGTGGGACTTTTTTGTTTAAAAGGGTTGTTCTCTACTTGGACAATCACTTCTCAAGCCTTATGTTTGATCCTGTTAAAATAAAAATAATTATTCAAACCTTCCATGCCGATGCAGCTCCAGCAGTGTCAGCACTTGCATTCATGAAGCTCATGTGAGTTTGTCAGGTCATGTGAGCCCTGCGGCCAATCAGCGCTGATGTCACTGTCCCCAACTTCAAATCAAACAAAAGGAGGAAGTAGAGAGCAGTCGCAGCTCTGGTTTCCTGTTTATGTTCAATACTTCCGAAGGCGGGGACAGTGAAGATGGCACCGATTGGGCGCAGGGCTTGTGTACTGTAAGGCTATGTTCACACTGCGTTAGTGTGATCCGTTAAACGGACTACAGTACACCGTGGCATAACGCGGTGTAACGTAGTCTGTTAACGCCGCCATTACTTCCTATGGGTAGATGCATCGCTAGCGCACGTCCACAATGGGCGTGCGCTAGCGATGTGCCGTCATTGAGTGACGGACCCGAGACGCGGGCTGCAGCGTTTACGGGTCCGTCACTGCTAGCGCAGATGGAGCTAGCATATGCTCCATCTGCGCTAGCGCTGTGCCAAAGTCAGCACTTGCGTTAGCGCAGTCCGTTAGCGTATGCGCTGAAAAGACTGCACTAATGCAATGTGAACCTAGCCTAACAACCTCACATGAATCCTGACACCGCAGAATTGGAGCTGTCAAAGGAGCTGTGTATGAGTATTTTTGTTTTAAACGAGGCCAAACATAAGGAATGACAAGGTGTTGTCCTAGTAGTAAGACAACTGTTTAAGAAGTTACAATTTTTGGTTAAATATTTCCAACATTCTGAACATGAAAAAGGCTTCTCCCCTGTGCAACTTCTCTGATGTTTATTAACCTCTTTCTGACCTCGGACGGGACAGTACGTCTGAGGTCAGATACCGAGCTTTGATGCAGGGCTCCAGCGGTGAGCCCGCATCAAAGCCGGGACATGTCAGCTGTTTTGAACAGCTGACATGTGCCCGCAATAGCGGAGGGTGAAATCGCAATTCACCCGCCGCTATTAACTAGTTAAATGCCACTGTCAAACGCAGACAGCGGCATTTAACCGGCGCTTCCGGCCGGAAATGAGCGCATCGCTGACCCCCGTCACATGATCGGGGGTCAGCGATGCTTCTGAATAGTAACCATAGAGGTCCTTGAGACCTCTATAGTTACTGATCACCGGTAGCTGTGTCATAGCACACCTGCATTTCTGCTGCATAGCAGCGATCTGATGATCACTGCTATGTAGCAGAGACGATCGCGAGGTGCCAGCTTCTAGCCTCCTATGGAGGCTATTGAAGCATGGCAAAAGTAAAGAAAAAAAAAAAAAAAAAGTAAAAAAAATAAATAAAAAAGTTTAAATCACCTCCCTTTCGCCCCATTCAAATAAATCAATAAAAAATTAATCAAACCTACACATATTTGGCATCGCCACGTTCAGAATCGCCCGATCTATCAACACAAAAAAGCATTACGCTGATCGCTAAACAGGGTAGCGAGAAAAAAATTCGAAAACGCCAGAATTACAGTTTTTTGGTTGCCGCGACATTGCATTAAAATGCAATAACGGGCGATCAAAAGAACGTATCTGCACCGAAATGGTATCATTAAAAACGCCAGCTCGGCACACAAAACATTAGCCCTCACCCGACCCCAGATCATGAACAGTGGAGACGTTACAGGTATCGGAAAATGGCCAATTTTTTTCTTTTTTCTAGCAAAGTTTGGAATTTTTTTTCACCACATAGATAAAAAATAACCTAGTCATGTTAGGTGTCTATGAACTCGTAATGACCTGGAGAATCATAATGGCAGGTCAGTTTTAGCATTTAGTGAACATAGCAAAAAAGCCAAACAAAAAAAAGTGTGGGACTGCACTTTTTTTACAATTTCACCGCACTTGGAATTTTTTTCCCGTTTTCTAGTACACGACATGCTAAAACCAATGATGTTGTTCAAAAGTACAACTTGTTTCGCAAAAAATAAGCCCTGACATGGCCATATTGACGGAAAAATAAAAAAGTTATAGCTCTGGGAAGGAGGGGAGCGAAAAACAAACACGGAAAACCGGAAAATCCCAAGGTCATGAAGGGCTTAAAGAGATGAATTCAATGTAAAACATTTCCCACATTAGGAACAGGAAAAAGGCTTCTCCCCTGTGTGAATTCTTTGGTGCTTAACCAAATTTGATTTGTGTTTAAAACATTTCCCACATTCTAAACAGGAAAAAGGCTTCTCACCTGTGTGAGTTCTGTGGTGCTTAACCAAAGCTGATTTCTGTTGAAAACATTTCCCACATTCTGAACAGGAAAAAGGCTTCACTCCTGTGTGTAATCTCTGGTGGCTATCAAGATTCAATTTCCGATTAAAACATTTCCCACATTCTGAACATGAAAAAGGCTTCTCACCTGTGTGAGTTCTCTGGTGCTTAACCAAATCTGATTTGTGTTTAAAACATTTCCCACATTCTAAACAGGAAAAAGGCTTCACTCCTGAGTGAGTTCTCTGGTGCGTAACCAAATTTGATTTGTGCTTAAAACATTTCCCACATTCTGAACAGGAAAAAGGCTTCTCTCCTGTGTGGGTTTTCTTGTGTGCAACCAAAGATGATTTCTGATTAAAACATTTCCCACATTCTGAACATGAAAAAGGCTTCTCACCTGTGTGAGTTCTGTGGTGCTTAACCAAATCTGATTTGTGTTTAAAACATTTCCCACATTCTAAACAGGAAAAAGGCTTCACTCCTGAGTGAGTTCTCTGGTGCGTAACCAAATCTGATTTGTAGTTAAAACATTTCCCACATTCTAAACAGGAAAAAGGCTTCACTCCTGTGTGAGTTCTCTGGTGCGAAACCAAAGCAGATTTCTCTTTAAAACATTTCCCACATTCTGAACATGAAAAAGGCTTCTCACCTGTGTGAGTTCTGTGGTGCTTAACCAAAGCGGATTTCTGTTGAAAACATTTCCCACATTCTGAACAGGAAAAAGGCTTCACTCCTGTGTGGGTTTTCTTGTGTGCAACCAAAGATGATTTGTGGTTAAAACATTTCCCACATTCTGAACATGAAAAAGGCTTCTCACCTGTGTGAGTTCTCTGGTGCTTAACCAAATCTGATTTGTGGTTAAAACATTTCCCACACTCTGAACAGGAAAAAGGCTTCTCTCCTGTGTGTAATCTCTGGTGGCTATCAAGATTCACTTTCTGTTGAAAACATTTCCCACATTCTGAACAGGAAAAAGGCTTCTCACCTGTGTGAGTTCTCTGGTGTGTAACCAAAGCGGATTTCTGTTGAAAACATTTCCCACATTCTGAACAGGAAAAAGGCTTCTCTCCTGTGTGTAATCTCTGGTGGCTATCAAGATTCACTTTCCGATTAAAACATTTCCCACATTCTGAACAGGAAAAAGGCTTCTCACCTGTGTGAGTTCTCTGGTGTGTAACCAAAGCTGATTTCTGTTGAAAACATTTCCCACATTCTGAACAGGAAAAAGGCTTCTCACCTGTGTGAGTTCTCTGGTGTGTAACCAAAGCTGATTTCTGTTGAAAACATTTCCCACATTCTGAACAGGAAAAAGGCTTCACTCCTGTGTGTAATCTCTGGTGGCTATCAAGATTCACTTTCCGATTAAAACACTTCCCACATTCTGAACATGAAAAAGGCTTCTCCCCTGTGTGAGTTATTTGGTGCTTAACCAAATCTGATTTGTGGTTAAAACATTTCCCACATTCTGAACATGAAAAAGGCTTCTCACCTGTGTGAGTTCTCTGGTGCTTAACCAAATCTGATTTGTGGTTAAAACATTTCCCACACTCTGAACAGGAAAAAGGCTTCTCACCCGTGTGAGTTCTCTGGTGCGTAACCAAATTTGATTTGTGGTTAAAACATTTCCCACATACTGAACAGGAAAAAGGATTCTCTCCTGTGTGTAATCTCTGGTGGCTATCAAGATGCACTTTCCAATTAAAACATTTCCCACATTCTAAACATGAAAAAGGCTTCTCCCCTGTGTGAGTTCTTTGGTGTATAACAAGATTCCACTTCTGGTTAAAACATCTCCCACACTTGGAACAAGAAAATCTATTCTCTGCTGTGTGAATTTTTTGATGCTTAAGAAAAGATTCTTGGAGGGGAAAATGATTTCCATATTCTAAAAGTGAAAATGGTTTCTTTACTTCAGGACCAATTTGTTTTTTAATGCTTATTTTGTGACTTTGATTTTCCTTAGTAGTCGGTAATGAATCAGAAGACAGGACCTGTTTCAAAAGATCAGACGACAGATCTTTGCTGTGAAGGGATGATGGTATATCTGGAGTAATGGCATTCACTTCAATTGTATCCTGTGGGATCTCAAGATTATCTGATTTAAAAACTGAAGATGTCAGCTGCCCCTCTGATTGCCTGGTGCAGTCATCTGTTAAAAATAAAACCAATTAGTTTTCATTAAAAAAATCCTTGAATTTTACATATTTTAACATTTGTACGTAAACTATCCACAACATGACAAGTTATGTTGAATACGTAATTATTCACTAAGACAATGACAGCTCACAGTCTAATAGAAAACCTCATAGGATGAACCAGTAGAGCGTTGTGTTCAACTGATTGTCCATTCTGCCTCCGAAATATAGAGTAAAAAGTCACCAAACAATGTTATGTTGAGGAAAATTACACCAATAAACCTTCTACTCATCTCCCAAAAAAACAATTCCATACTCAGGTCCATCATCTGTCAGTGAAAAACAGGTTTCTACATTACAAGTGGCTCAAAGGCTCTTGAAAAGCACCATGGCTTCAATACACCAATCCAGCAATATCCGCTCTCCCAAAGTCAAATTTTCCCCTCGCTTCTGAGCCTTGCAGTGTGCCCAAACCATATTTAGCATCCATGTATAAAGCACGTGTAAAGCGCCATGGAATAAATGGCACTATAAAAATTAATAATGATAATAAATTGCTATAATGATAAGAATCCACTTAATTTACAATGTGTGTGTCTCCTGGAGCACAATCTGGGCACTGTGTGTGGGGTAATAAAATGGCATATTTGCAATTTTCAATCTCCAACATCCACTGCGTGCTAATTTCTGGAAAGTGGCTCTGGGGTCAACATAGTCACTACTACAATACATTAATCCCCTGAGGGTTATAATTTCCAAAATGAAGTCAATTTATGGGGATTTCTACTGCTCTGGTTTTCTGCCATTTTCTCATATTAGGGCTTCTGCATATGGTATGTCCTATCTCCTCTGGGATCTGCTGCTGTGATGTCTGGTTCTGTTACCAGGCATGACCTTATTCATTCTACAGGAGGCACTGGTAAAAAGAGGAGACATCAAAACCAGAAGCTCTGGGCGACGCAGGCTCTGCCCTGCCACCAAGATCAGGGTACCTGGGATTTGTAGTGCCATCCAATCTGGCAGTATGGATGTGTGTTGTCCAGCTCCCTGCTCCAGCCAGTTGGAAAGCACCACACCCTCCTAAAGCTCAAAGCATATTGCTGGAAGCTGTCAGATACAGCCTTCTCCTCTGGTTAATTCCTCTGTGCTCCTCTCCAGGCTTGTTTATTTGTTTCCTGTTGTGACCTCGGCTCGCTTACTGACTACTCTTGTGTCTTCTGATTTTGTATTTTCTCTGCTCTCCTGGTACTGACCCGGTTACCTGACTATTCTTGCTACATCTCACATCACACAACATAAGGTAACATCATGGCCAAAGCCTAGGGGTCTCTGTCTGGCTAAGATCAGACCCAAGTAGAAGGGTTAAAGTATGATGAACAAGGCAATCCCTGGGATCTGTAAAATGGAGTAGATAGCGCCAAGTCCTTTCATGGTGGACATCTTTTGAGCTGCCAGGTGACCACGAACAGTGCCCCCAATGCATCGTATCCGCAAACTATTTCTACAAGATCTGCAGTCAAATAGCTAAATAGCTTCTTAACCCTGCTATGTGCCCAGATAGTAGTGTACAATTGTATATAGGGTACTGTCACATTCAAGAGAAATTGGAAAATAATTTGTAAGGTCCATTTGTTTCCTATTATCCTTTGTGAAGAATTCCAAAGTTATCACTACAAAGTGACACATCAGGTTCGAAAAATTGGGTCCTGATTAGGAACAAAAAAGGACTGCAGGAAGTGGTTAAGTCAGAGGATTTGAGCAGTAACTACTGTAGTCAAAAACTGTGACTAAAGACAATAACACATTTACTGAAATAATCAAACTCAACAGTCTTCATCAGTAATAAATGAGTAACTAGTGGTGAAACCTCTGGGGTAATTAGAGCATGGGGCTCTTTCAAGCTAAACTATTATAAGGACCAATGGTAGATGTCACATCAGTTTCAAGAAGAAATATTAGACATTCAAATACTTTTTTTTATAACAGTTTAGAGCTGATGTGTCAAAGTTTGGATGGAGGAGAATGTTGAGGTCTAGAGGCAAAATGGTGATCACACGATTGTGATACAACCAGGCTATACAACCGATAAAGCAGCCATAGCCGGTGACTAAGAAGAATCTGTGACTTCTCTGCATTTAGTGGATACTACTTACCTGGGTAGTCATATGTAGGAATCTCCTCTTTACACCACTCATCACCCCTCATATATGTCTCTGTAGTATTAATATAGGTCAGATCTTCACCCTGAAACAAATATTGTAAAAGTCACAGACAGATGAAAAGAAAAGATAGTCACATCTATGATCAGCTCTAATCCTGCCATTAGTTCCGCCATCAGAGCATTACAGCCCTTACTGGCGAATAGGGCCTGGTGAGCAGAGGGGACCCGCAGCAAGTCACCTCTTCTCTTTGGGCCCCAGAGGCTCAACTGATCATGCATCGTCAGACGCACGGCAAGTTAAAATCTGTTGCTTTGCGGGAGATCATAAGCTGGCAGCTGATGTCAGAGGGCACGTTGCCGACGTATAATGACACTCACATATGATGGTACACACCTCAGATGTATCAGGTGGAGGACACCGCTGGACCTCAGCCAGGTCAGGATAAACTTTTTTTTTTGTAAAGCTGCAGTATGACGCTGCATTATACTACTATGGGGGTGCATTATACTACTATGGGGGTGCATTATACTATGAAGTGCATCATACCACTATGGGAGGGCATTATAGTATGAGGTGCATTATACTATGAAGTGCATTATACCACTATGGGAGGGCATTATACTATGAAATGCATTATACTACTATGGAGGTGCATTATACTACTATGGGGGTGCATTATACTATGAAGTGCATCATACCACTATGGGGGTGCATTATACTATGAGGTGCATTATACTATGAAGTGCATTATACCACTATGGGAGGGAATTATACTATGAGATGCATTATACTACTATGGAGGTGCATTATACTATTATGGGGGTGCATTATAGTACTATAGAGGTGCATTATATTCCTAAGGGGATGCATTATTCAACTATATATAACTATGGGATGCATTATACAGATGCAGAGTTTTTCTATGAGTGGGCAGTGGTACTGTGGAAGGTTCGAAAGTTGGAGACGGAGCTGGGGGGGGGTGGGGTGGTGTAGCCTGGGCAGAGTCCCAAGTGGGCCCGAAAGTTTTGCCAGTATGGGACACCGAAATTCCTGGTGGCAGCCCTGCCTGCCATCTGCACCGTTCTCATTACACAAGTATAAAATATATAATATTGGTGAATAAAACAAGACCGAGCACAAGACCTTCACAGCCGTCTACACATCAGAGGGGAGATCTCATGACACCTTCTCTCCATCTACCTGATGATCCTGAGGAACATTGGGATCTTCTTGTTTATAGTCCTGTGGAAGAAGAGGATTGGGACATCTCTCTTGTGTTGTCCTCCTACTGGATAGAACTGGAGGAAGCACATACAGGGACTGAATTCATTCTTTACCTACAGATAATTATAGGCCGTATGTATTTAGTCCTGTCTATTACCTGGTGATGTGAGGGGCTGGGGAACCTCCATTATGATGTCCTTGTATACATCTTTGTGTCCTGCTAAATACTCCCACTCCTCCATGGAGAAATAGACGGCGACATCCTGACACCTTATAGGAACCTGACACACACAATGATACCGTTATCCCCAGAAACCTTCACAGTGTTACTGTATAATGTCCCAGCAGTGTCACCTGTCCAGTCAGCAGCTCAATCATCTTGTAGGCGAGTTCTAGGATCTTCTGGTCATTGATGTCCTCATGTATCAGGTGAGGTGGAGTCCCCGTGACTGGGCTTAGGGGTCTTCCCAATCCCTCAGACACAGGGTCCTGACAGCGCTCACTAGAGGTCTTCTTCACTACTGTGTAATCCTGGTTATGGAGAGACAAATTCATAAATCTCACTACAGACATTTCCAGAGTCCTCACCTCTCCAGTTCTGCCCATCTGTTATTCCCATAGATAAGAATGATGTAATGTGGTGTCAGAGTCTCTCACCTCTCCAGTAAGCCGGAAGAGGATCTCTAGGGTGAGGTGTAATATTCTCTCCACCATCTTGTATCTGTCCATATCCATCCTTAATGGGTAAATCAGGAAAATTCTCTTATATAGAAGATCTTCGCTGAGAGGATCCGATATTGTAGAGACCTGATTCAGAAGATAAGCCGATGTAACATCATAAGAATCCTGTGTAATAATACAATTACTGGAGATAATAAGGGAAACACATGAGTGATTATTTTACAGTATTTAGTTTTCTTCTTTACATCTACTAATAAAACCTATATACACGGCTCAAAAAAATAAAGGGAACACTAAAATACCACATCCTAGATATCACTGAATGAAATATTTCAGTTGCAAATTTTTATGCGTTACATAGTGGAATGTGTTGAGAACAATAAAACATAAAAATGATCAATGTAAATCAAAATGAATATCCCATGGAGGTCTGGATTTGGAATGATACTCAAAATCAAAGTGGAAAGTCAAATTACAGGCTGATCCAACTTCAGTGGAAATGCCTCGAGACAAGGAAATGATGTTCAGTTGTGTGTGTGTTGCCTCTATGTGCCTGTATGACCTCCCTACAAGCCTGGGCATACTTCTGATGAGGCGGCGAATGGTCTCCTGAGGGATCTCCTCCCAGACCTGGACTAAAGCATCCGCCAACTCCTGAACAGTCTGTTGTGCAACGTGACGTTGATGGATCGTGCAAGACATGATGTCCCAGATGTGTTCAATCGGATTCAGGTCTGGGGAACGGGCAGGCCAGTTCGTAGCTTCAATGCCTTCATCTTGCAGGAACTGCTGACACACTCCAGCCACATGAGGTTTGGCAATGTCCTGCATTAGGACGAACCCAGGCCCAACTGCACCAGCATATGGTCTCACAAGGGGTCTGAGGATCTCATCTCGGTACCTAATGACAGTCAGGCTACCTCTGGCAAGCACATGGAGGGCTATGTGGCCCTCCAAAGGAATGCCACCCCACACCATTACTGACCCACTGCCAAACCGGTCATGCTGAAGGATATTGCAGGCAGCAGATAGCTCTCCACGGCGGCTCTACACTCCTTCACATCTGTCACATGTGCTCAGTGTGAACCTGCTTTCATCTGTGAAGAGCACAGGGCACCAGTGGCGAATTTGCCAATCCTGGTCTTCTGTGGCAAACGCCAATCTTCCTGCACTGTGTTGGGCTGTGAGCACAACCCATGAGGAAATCACAGCTAGAATAAGATTGTTCCTGTACAGAAAAATTGAACAAAGAAATTCACTGTGTAAAAACTGTACTTAAAAAATTACCTTTAATTACGTCTTAACGCAGTAAGGTGATAACAAGAACCACTACCACCAATTTAAAGATACCAGGAGGTGCCTGTACCCATCACTAAACTGAACTGTTCCTACCTACCAGCGGAGGTTGGCACCCTACACCTGTGCAATGGCACCCCCGATCACTGGCGACTGTCCCTCCTACCCCTATCCAGCCCTGTGGGATGGGGAAAGGAATAGGAGTAGAGATATTGAAATGAGCGTTTGTTTGGACAGTATACCACAATTATAGTGATTGAAGAGATTGCTAAGACCGGCACAATAGCAACATGGATCAACATGCACCGTATCATGCAGCACACTATGAAGAGGTATCGTTTCCTTATGTATCTGAACTCCAAACCCTGCTATTGTGCCGGTCATAGCAATTTCTACAGCAGCTAAGTAGTTTGAGTGTTTCAGAGCTCTGAGGTTTGTTTTTTTTTCATAACTTCTTGATTTGATGACATGTACCTGTTCTTTAACATGCAGCTGAGCCTTATCTGGTTTTGAATATTTTTGGGCTTATTGCTTAACCCCTTTCTGCCATCGGACGTACTGTCCCGTCCATGTGACCTGGGACTTAAAGGGACTGTCCTCCATAGTACACGCCTGCGTAAGGCAAGATTGCCTTGTGCAGGCATGTACTACAGAGGACAGAGAATGAACTTCAATCCAATATTGCAGCCAGCATGCAGCCAGCGGGTAAGGAAAGGGTGAATCAAACACCCAAAAACCCCGCCCCTATGGCTGAAGATTGTTCCCTCCAAATTCAGGTGACAGAGTCCCTTTAATTCCCATGGACGGGATAGTATGTCATACCCGACCAGCCGCGCTCACAGGGGGAGCACGGTTAATCACAGCCGAGTGTCAGCCGATTATCACAGCTGACATCCGGCACTGTGACCGCTCCTGGCACTTTAACCCCCGAAACACTGCGATCAAACATGATCACAGCGTTCCGGTGGCATAGGGAAGCATCACGCAGGGATGGGGCTCCCTGCGTTCTTCCCTGAGACCCTCGGAACAATGCGATGTGATCGCGCTGTTCCAAGGGTCTCCTTCGTAATCCTCACTGCAGACCCCGGATCCAAGATGGCCGAGGGGGTCCTTCCGGGTCCTGCAGGGAGGTTGGCTTGTGAGCAAAGTGTCAGATCAGCGATCTGATAATATATAGTGATGTCCCCCCGTGGGGCAAAGTAAAAAAAAGTTTAAAAAAAAAAAATTACACTGTAGAAATATTTTTTTTAACCCCTTAAGCCCCGAGGGTGGTTTGCACGTTAATGACCGGGCCAATTTTTACAATTCTGACCACTGTCCCTTTATGAGGTTATAACTCTGGAACGCTTCAACGGATCTTCGCGATTCTGACACTGTTTTCTCGTGACATATTGTACTTCATGATAGTGGTAAAATTTCTTCGATATAACTTGCGTTTATTTGTGAAAAAAACGAATATTTGGCGAAAATTTTGAAAATTTCGCAATTTTCCAACTTTGAATTTTTATGCCCTTAAATCACAGACATATGTCACACAAAATACTTAATAAATAACATTTCCCACATGTCTACTTTACATCAGCACAATTTTGGAACCAAAATTTTTTTTTGTGACGGAGTTATAAGGGTTAAAAGTTGACCAGCAATTTCTCATTTTTACAACACCATTTTTTTTTTAGGGACCACATCTCATTTGAAGTCATTTTGACGGGTCTATATGATAGAAAATACCCAAGTGTGACACCATTCTAAAAACTGCACCCCTCAAGGTACTCAAAACCACTTTCAAGAAGTTTATTAACCCTTCAGGTGTTTCACAGGAATTTTTGGAATGTTTAAATAAAAATGAACATTTAACTTTTTTTCACACAAAATTTATTTCAGCTCCAATTTGTTTTATTTTACCAAGGGTAACAGGAGAAAATAGACCCCAAAAGATGTTGTACAATTTGTCCTGAGTACGCTGATACCCCATATGTGGGGGTAAACCACAGTTTGGGCGCATGGCAGAGCTTGGAAGCAAAGGAGCGCCATTTGACTTTTCAAGCACTTTGACCCAACAAGTGCTTTACAGAAGTTTATAATGCAGAGCCGTAAAAATAAAAAATCATATTTTTTCACAAAAATGATCTTTTCACCCCCAATTTTTTTTATTTTCCTAAGGGTAAGAGAAGAAATTGGACCCCAAAAATTGTTGTGCAATTTGTCCTGAGTACGCTGATACCCCATATGTGGGTGTAAACCATTGTTTGGGCGCAGGGCAGAGCTCAGAAGGGAAGGAGCGCCATTTGACTTTTCAATGCAAAATTGACTGGAATTGAGATGGGACGCCATGTTGCGTTTGGAGAGCCCCTAATGTGCCTAAACATTGAAACCCCTAACAGGTGACACCATTTTGGAAAGTAGACCCCTTAAGGAACTTATCTAGATGTGTGTTGAGCACTTTGACCCAACAAGTGCTTCACAGAAGTTTATAATGCAGAGCTGTAAAAATAAAAAATCATATTTTTTCACAAAAATGATCTTTTCACCCCCATTTTTTTATTTCCCCAAGGGTAAGAGAAGAAATTAGACCACAAAAGTTGTTGTGCAATTTGTCCTGAGTACGACGATACCCCATATGTGGGTGTAAACCATTGTTTGGGCGCATAGCAGAGCTCGGAAGGGAAGAAGCGCTATTTTACTTTTCAATGCAAAATTGACTGGAATTAAGATGGGATGCCATGTTGCGTTTGGAGAGCCCCTGATGTGCCTAAACATTAAACCCCCCCACAAGTGACACCATTTTGGAAAGTAGACCCCCTAAGGAACTTATCTAGATGTGTTGTGAGAACTTTGAACCCCCAAGTGTTTCACTACAGTTTATAACGCAGAGCCGTGAAAATAAAAATTATTTTTTTTTTTCACAAAAATGATTTTTTAGCCCCCAGTTTTGTATTTTCACAAGGGTATCAGGATAAATTGGACCCTAAAAGTTGTTGTCCAATTTGTCCTGAGTACGCTGATACCCCCTATGTGGGGGGGAACCACTGTTTGGGCGCATGACAGAGCTCGGAAGGGAAGGAGCGCCATTTGGAATGCAGACTTAAATGGATTGGTCTGCAGGCGTCACGTTGCATTTGCAGAGCCCCTGATGTACCCAAACAGTACAAACCCCCCACAAGTGACCCCATATTGGAAACTAGACCCCCCAAGGAACTTATCTAGATGTGTTGTGAGAACTTTGAACCCCCAAGTGTTTCACTACAGTTTATAACGCAGAGCCGTGAAAATAAAAATTATTATTTTTTTCACAAAAATGATTTTTTAGCCCCCAGTTTTGTATTTTCACAAGGGTATCAGGATAAATTGGACCCTAAAAGTTGTTATCCAATTTGTCCTGAGTACGATGATACCCCCTATGTGGGGGGGAACCACTGTTTCGGCGCATGACAGAGCTCGGAAGGGAAGGAGCGCCATTTGGAATGCAGACTTAAATGGATTGGTCTGCAGGCGTCACGTTGCATTTGCAGAGCCCCTGATGTACCCAAATAGTACAAACCCCCCACAAGTGACCCCATATTGGAAACTAGACCTCCCAAGGAACTTATCTAGATGTGTTGTGAGAACTTTGAACCCCCAAGTGTTTCACTACAGTTTACAACGCAGAGCCGTGAAAATAAAACATATTTTTTTTCCCACAAAAATGATTTTTAGCCCCCCAAATTTTTATTTTCCCAAGGATAACAAGAGAACTTGGACCCCAGAAGTTGTTGTTCAATTTGTCCCTAGTACGCTGATACCCCATATGTTGGGGTAAACCCCTTTTTGGACGCACGGAAGAGCTCGGAAGGGAAGGAGCACTGTTTTACTTTTTCAACGCAGAATTGGCTGGAATTGAGATTGGACGCCATGTCGCGTTTGGAGAGCCCCTGATGTGCCTGAACAGTGGAAACTCCCCAATTCTACCTGAAACCCTACCCCTAACCTCACCCCTAACCGTTTACTGAACATTTTCTGACAGTCATAAGTGCCACGTATATAAGTGCCACGTATATAAGTGCCACGTATATAAGTGCCACGTATATAAGTGCCACGTATATAAGTGCCACGTATATAAGTGCCACGTATATAAGTGCCACGTATATAAGTGCCACGTATATAAGTGCCACGTATATAAGTGCCACGTATATAAGTGCCACGTATATAAGTGCCACGTATATAAGTGCCACGTATATAAGTGCCACATATTTAAGAGCCACGTATTTAAGTGCCACGTATTTAAGTGCCACGTATTTAAGTGCCACGTAATTTCAGTGCCACGCATTTCAGTGCCACGTATTTCAGTGCCACGTATTTCAGGCACTGAAAAATACGTAGCACGTAAATACGTGGCACGTAAATACGTGGCACTTAAATACGTGGCACTTAAATACGTGGCACTTAAATACGTGGCACTTAAATACGTGGCACTTAAATACGTGGCACTTAAATACGTGGCACTTAAATACGTGGCACTTAAATACGTGGCACTTAAATACGTGGCACTTAAATACGTGGCACTTAAATACGTGGCACTTAAATACGTGGCACTTAAATACGTGGCACTTAAATACGTGGCACTTAAATACGTGGCACTTAAATACGTGGCACTTAAATACGTGGCACTTAAATACGTGGCCACTGAAATATCGTGGCACTTATATACGTATATACGTATATAAACGTATATTTCAGTGCCACGTATTTCAGTGCCACGTATTTCAGGTTAGGGGTAGGGTTAGGGGTAGGGTTAGGGTTTTTTGTTTTTTTCTTGTTTTCTTGTGTTTTTCTATAAAAACGCATGCGTTTTACCGCGTTTACATGCATTTTTTCACACATGCGGGTTTTTTAAAAAACGCATGCAGATAAAAACGCAAGTGTGAAACCAGACTAAAAGACGCTTTTTATGGCAAAAAAGTTTTTGCGTCTCCACATTTTGAGACCTATAATTTTCCCACATTTTGGTCCACAGAGTCATGTGAGGTCTTGTTTTTTGCGGGACGAGTTGACGTTTTTATTGGTAACATTTTCGGACACGTGACCATTTTTTATCACTTTTTATTCCGATTTTTGTGAGGCAGAATAACCAAAAATCAGCTATTCATGAATTTCTTTTGGGAGAGGCGTTTATACCGTTCTGCGCTTGGTAAAATTGATAAAGCAGTTTTATTCGTCGGGTCAGTACGATTACAGCGATACCTCATTTATATCATTTTTTTATGTTTTGACGCTTTTATACGATAAAAACTATTTTATAGAAAAAATAATTATTTTGGCATCGCTTTATTCTGAGGACTATAACTTTTTTATTTTTTTGCTCATGATGCTGTATGGCGGCTCGTTTTTTGCGGGACAAGATGACGTTTTCAGCGGTACCATGGTTATTTATATCCGTCTTTTTGATCGCGTGTTATTCCACTTTTTGTTCGGCGGTATGGTAATAAAGCGTTGGTTTTTGCCTCGTTTTTTTTTTTTTTTTTCTTACGGTGTTTACTGAAGGGGTTAACTAGTGGGCCAGTTTTATAGGTTGGGTCGTTACGGACGCGGCGATACTAAATATGTGTACTTTTATTGTTTTTGTTTGTTTTTTTTAGATAAAGAAATGTATTTATGGGAATAATATTTTTTTTTTATTATTATTTATTTAGGAATTTTTTTTTTTTTTTTTTTTACACATGTGGAAATTTTTTTTTTTACTTTTTTACTTTGTCCCAGGGGGGGACATCACAGATCGCAGATCTGATAGTGTGCACAGCACTCTATCAGATCGGCGATCATACTTTCATCGGAGCAGGCTGCAGCTTTCATCTGCAGCCTGCTCCGACCCGGAAGTGCTCCCTGCAGGACCCGGATACAGCCCCTCGGCCATTTTGGATCCGGGGCCTGCAGGGAGAAGACGTTCGGTACGAGGTGAGTACATCACCTTGTACCGATCGTCTCAGGGAAGCACGCAGGGAGCCCCCTCCCTGCGCGATGCTTCCCTGTACCGCCGGTACACCGCGATCATGTTTGATCGCGGTGTGCCGGGGGGTAATGTGCCGGGGGCGGTCCGTGACCGCTCCTGGCACATAGTGCCGGATGTCAGCTGCGATATGCAGCCGACACCCGGCCGCGATCGGCCGCGCTCCCCCCGTGAGCGCGGCCGATCGCGTATGACGTACTATCCCGTCACCGGGAATTAAGGCCCACCCCACCTCGACGGGATAGTACGTCATACGGGCTTAAGGGGTTAAAAATCCTAAATAAAGAAAAAAAAATATTGTTCCAATAAATACATTTCTTTATGTAAATAAAAAATAAATAAAAGTACACCAGTATCGCCACTTCTGTAACGACCCGACCTATAAAACTGTCCCACTAGTTAACCCCTTCAGTGAACACCGTAAAAAAAAAAAAAAACCACACGTGGCAAAACACGATGTTTTATCATACCGCCGAACAAAAAGTGGAAAAACACGCGGTCAAAAAGACAGATATAAATAAACATAGTACTGCTGAAAACGTCATCTTGTCCTGCCAAAAATCGAGCCGCCATACAGCGTCATTAGCGAAACAAATAAAAAGTTATAGCCCTCAGAATAAAGTGATGCAAAAATTATTTTTTATATAAAATTGTTTTTATTGTATAAAAGCGCCAAAACATAAAAAAAAGATATAAATGAGATATCGCTGTAATCGTACTGACCCGAAGAATAAAACTGCTTTATCAATTTTACCAAACGCAGAACGGTAGGCACCCCTCCAAAAAAGAAATTCATGAATTGCTGGTTTTTGTTCATGCTGCCTCACAAAAATCGGAATAAAAAGCGATCAAAAAAGTCACGTGCCCGAAAATTGGTACCAATAAAAACATCAACTTGTTCAGCAAAAAACAAGACCTCACGTGACTGTTGACCAAAATATGGAAAAATTATAGCTTCCAAAATGTGGTGACGCAAAAACTATTTTTTGCAATAAAAAGCGTCTTTTAGTGTGTGACAGCTGCCAAATATAAAAACCCGCTATAAATAGTAAATCAAACCCCCCTTTATCATCACCTTAGTTAGGGAAAAATAATAAAATAAAAAAAATGTATTAATTTTTCCATTAGGGTTAGGGCTAAAGTAAGGGTTGGGGCTAAAGTTAGGGTTGGGATTACATTTACGGTTGGGATTAGGGTTAGGGGTGTGTCAGGGTTAGGTGTGCTTAGGATTATGGTTGAGATTAGGGTTAGGGGTGTGTTGGGAGTTAGGGGTGTGGTTAGGAGTGTGTTGGGGTTAAGGGTGTATTGGGGTTAGGGGTGTGGTTAGGGTTGGGATTAGGGTTAGGGGTGTGTTCGGGTTAGGGTTGGAGTTACAATTGGGAGGTTTCCTCTGTTTAGACACATCAGGGGCTCTGCAAAAGCAACATGGCATCCGATCTCAATTCCAGCCAATTCTGCGTTGAAAAAGTAAAACAATGCTCCTTCCCTTCCGAGCTCTCTTGTAGGCCCAAACAGGGGTTTATCCCAATATATGGGGTAGCAGCATATTCAGGAGAACTTGGACAACAACTATTGGGGTCCAATTTCTCTAGTTACCCTTAGGAAAATAAAAATTTGGGGGCTAAAATTCATTTTTGTGGGAAAAAAGATTTTTTATTTTCATGGCTCTGCATTATAAACTGTAGTGAAAAACTTGGGGGTTTGAAGTTCTCACAACACATCTAGATAAGTTCCTTTGGGGGTCTAGTTTCCAATATGGGGTCACTTGTGGGGGGTTTCTACTGTTTAGGTTCATGAGGGGCTCTGCAAACGCAACGTGACGCCTGCAGACCATGCCATCAAAGTATGCATTCCAAACGGCGCTCCTTCCCTTCCGAGCTCTGCCATGCGCCCAACAGTAGTTTACCCCCACACATGGGGTATCAGCGTACTCAGGACAAATTGTACAACTTTTGGGGTCCAATTTCTGCTGTTACCCTTGGTAACATAAAACAATTTGTATCTGAAGTAAATTTTGTGTGAAAAAGTGAAATGTTCATTTTTTTTTTTTTTAAACATTCCAAATATTCCTGTGAAACACCTGAAGGGTTAATAAACTACTTGAATGTGGTTTTGAGCATCTTGAGGAGTGCAGTTGTTTAGAATGGTGTCATGGATCGCCCCAAAGCAGATCTCTTTAAAACATTTCCCACATTCTGAACATGAAAAAGGCTTCTCACCTGTGTGAGTTCTCTGGTGCTTAACCAAATCTGATTTGTGGTTAAAACATTTCCCACATTCTGAACGGGAAAAAGGCTTCTCTCCTGTGTGTAATCTCTGGTGGCTATCAAGATACACTTTCCGATTAAAACATTTCCCACATTCTGAACATGAAAAAGGCTTCTCCCCTGTGTGAGTTCTTTGGTGCGTAACCAAAGCTGATTTCTGTTGAAAACATTTCCCACATTCTGAACATGAAAAAGGCTTCTCCCCTATGTGAGTTCTTTGGTGCGTAACCAAAGCTGATTTCTGTTGAAAACATTTCCCACATTCTGAACATGAAAAAGGCTTCTCCCCTGTGTGAGTTATTTGGTGTATAACAAGATTCCACTTCTGGTTAAAACATCTCCCACACTTGGAACAAGAAAATCTATTCTCTGCTGTGTGAATTTTTTGATGCTTAAGAAAAGATTCTTGGAGGGGAAAATGATTTCCATATTCTAAAAGTGAAAATGGTTTCTTTACTGCAGGACCAATTTGTTTTTTAATGCTTATTTTGTGACTTTGATTTTCCTTAGTAGTCGGTAATGAATCAGAAGACAGGACCTGTTTCAAAAGATCAGACGACAGATCTTTGCTGTGAAGGGATGATGGTATATCTGGAGTAATGGCATTCACTTCAATTGTATCCTGTGGGATCTCAAGATTATCTGATTTAAAAACTGAAGATGTCAGCTGCCCCTCTGATTGCCTGGTGCAGTCATCTGTTAAAAATAAAACCAATTAGTTTTCATAAAAAAATCCTTGAATTTTACATATTTTAACATTTGTACGTAAACTATCCACAACATGACAAGTTATGTTGAATACGTAATTATTCACTAAGACAATGACAGCTCACAGTCTAATAGAAAACCTCATAGGATGAACCAGTAGAGCGTGGTGTTCAACTGTTTGTCCATTCTGCCTCCGAAATATAGAGTAAAAAGTCACCAAACAATGTTATGTTGAGGAAAATTACACCAATAAACCTTCTACTCATCTCCCAAAAAAACAATTCCATACTCAGGTCCATCATCTGTCAAAAACAGGTTTCTACATTACAAGTGGCTCAAAGGCTCTTGAAAAGCACCATGGCTTCAATACACCAATCCAGCAATATCCGCTCTCCCAAAGTCAAATTTTCCCCTCGGTTCTGAGCCTTGCAGTGTGCCCAAACCACATTTAGCATCCATGTATAAAGCACGTGTAAAGCGCCATGGAATAAATGGCGCTATAAAAATTAATAATGATAATAAATAATAAATTGCTATAGTGATAAGAACCCACTTAATTTACAATGTGTGTGTCTCCTGGAGCACAATCTGGGCACTGTGTGTGGGGTAATAAAATGGCATATTTGCAATTTTCACTCTCCAACATCCACTGCGTGCTAATTTCTGGAAAGTGGCTCTGGGGTCAACATAGTCACTACTACAATACATTAATCCCCTGAGGGTTATAATTTCCAAAATGAAGTCAATTTATGGGGATTTCTACTGCTCTGGTTTTCTGCCATTTTCTCATATTAGGGCTTCTGCATATGGTATGTCCTATCTCCTCTGGGATCTGCTGCTGTGATGTCTGGTTCTGTTACCAGGCATGACCTTATTCATTCTACAGGAGGCACTGGTAATGGAGGAGACATCGAAACCAGGAACTCTGGGCGACGCAGGCTCTGCCCTGCCACTAAGATTAGGGTACCTGGGATTTGTAGTGCCATCCAATCTGGCAGTATGGATGTGTGTTGTCCAGCTCCCTGCTCCAGCCAGTTGGAAAGCACCAAACCCTCCTAAAGCTCGAAGCATATTGCTGGACGCTGTCAGATACAGCCTTCTCCTCTGGTTAATTCCTCTGTGCTCCTCTCCAGGCTTGTTTATTTGTTTCCTGTTGTGACCTCGGCTCGCTTACTGACTACTCTTGTGTCTTCTGATTTTGTATTTTCTCTGCTCTCGTGGTACTGACCCGGTTACCTGACTATTCTTGCTACATCTCACATCACATAACATAAGGTAACACCATGGTCAAAGCCTAGGGGTCTCTGTCTGGCTAAGATCAGACCCAAGTAGAAGGGTTAAAGTATGATGAACAAGGCAATCCCTGGGATCTGTAAAATGGAGTAGATAGCGCCAAGTCCTTTCATGGTGGACATCTTTTGAGCTGCCAGGTGACCACGAACAGTGCCCCCAATGCATCGTATCCACAAACTATTTCTGCAAGATCTGCAGTCAAATAGCTAAATAGCTTCTTAACCCTGCCATGTGCCCAGACAGTAGTGTACAATTGTATATAGGGTACTGTCACATTCAAGAGAAATTGGAAAATAATCTGTAAGGTCCATTTGTTTCCTATTATCCTTTGTGAAGAATTCCAAAGTTATCACTACAAAGTGACACACATCAGGTTCGAAAAATTGGGTCCTGATTAGGAACAAAAAAGGACTGCAGGAAGTGGTTAAGTCAAAGGATTTGAGCAGTAACTACTGTAGTCAAAAACTGTGACTAAAGACAATAACACATTTACTGAAATAATCAAACTCAACAGTCTTCATCAGTAATAAATGAGTAACTAGTGGTGAAACCTCTGGGGTAATTAGAGTATGGGGCTCTTTCAAGCTAAACTATTATAAGGACCAATGATAGATGTCACATCAGTTTCAAGAAGAAATATTAGACATTCAAATACTTTTTTTATAACAGTTTAGAGCTGATGTGTCAAAGTTTGGATGGAGGAGAATGTTGAGGTCTAGAGGCAAAATGGTGATCACACGATTGTGATACAACCGGGCTATACAACCGATAAAGCAGCCATAGCCGGTGACTAAGAAGAATCTGTGACTTCTCTGCATTTAGTGGATACTACTTACCTGGGTAGTCATATGTAGGAATCTCCTCTTTACACCGCTCATCACCCCTCATATATGTCTCTGTAGTATTAATATAGGTCAGATCTTCACCCTGAAACAAATATTGTAAAAGTCACAGACAGATGAAAAGAAAAGATAGTCACATCTATGATCAGCTCGATCCTGCCATTAGTTCCACCATCAGAGCATTACAGCCCTTACTGGCGAATAGGGCCTGGCGAGCAGAGGGGACCCGCAGCAGGTCGCCTCTTCTCTTTGGGCCCCAGAGGCTCAACTGATCAAGAAAGGCCATATGGGCCCCTGGGCCATCAAGAGAGGCCGCCATGACGGGGTCACATGGGAACAGCCAGCGCCACAGGGGGGTTAATAAGCATTATGGGGTTAACACGGGCTGCGTGGTGAGTTTTTTTTGAATTTGGGAAGGGGAGGGATCAAACGGGAGAATAGGAGGAGCTGTGGGGGCGGTGACCTTGTCGGGCGGATAAAGAGATAACCGCCTATTACACCTCGGTCACTTCACCGGAGCGTTCACTCACCTGCCTGTTTGTGAGAGAACGAAGCTTCGGTCTGCCGACATGGAGGTGGACGCACTCCTGCAGAGCCCCCGAGACGCGGCCAGCACGCAGGGTACTGCGTGGCTGCAGCAAAACGTGAGCAGCCTTCTCCAGGGGGTGGCAGCTGGATCTCCTCAGGTCCCCACCGGAGGGCGCCGGCTGCGGCGGTCCCGGCCGCCAGCACGCCTAAGCCCTGACGTCCCCCCTCGGGCCCGACGCCGAATTAGGAGCCCCTCCGGGGACCCTCCAGCTAGTGGCGCGCGCCGCGGGATCACAGGGTCCCGAGGGCGAGCTGGGAGGAATCCTGGCACCCAGCGGGGTCCGCAACAGGGGGAGGCGTCGGCCTCCTCCTCAACATCAGGAACGCGCAGGGTGTCGGGACCAGGAACGGCCGGAGCCTCTGTGTCAGGTGAGCCGGCTCGGCGAGTGGCAGACAGGAGATGACCGATACGGGGGCCTGCTCCACAGGCGCCTCAGCGGGGGGTGCATCGCGGGCGGCTGTCAGCCGGCTCTAGCAGCGCCATGGTTCCGGCTGCAGTGAGGGACGAGTGTAGCGCGTGTCCCGGGGCCGCCGGTCTGTGCTGCGCAGACATCAACCCCCCCCCCCTTCCACAAGCAGTGACCATCAGCGGCGGCAGTCCCCGGATAATGCAGGCTCCTACTCCCTGGCACAGACTGTCGCAGGTCCTCTGGGAGCGTCAAGGAGAGCGTCTATCAACAGCTTTCACATGGATCATGGAACATCAGACCACGAAAGGATGACGGAGGACGGGAGATTACATCAGGCTACTGGATCGTCGGCTGCCGGGTCCACAGCGCTCGGGCAGCTTGGTGAGGACACTACTTTATATTATCCCCTTTTGTTGACTTTGCCTGGGAGTGGTAGTCAGGATGGGGTTCCTGGGGGGGGTCAGCGGGGGGTTAAATATGCTTTTCCACGGGCTGAGAGAGTTAGCTTTCCTGTGGGGTTCTGGGGGTGGTCAGGTTGTTGCCTCCCCATCTACTGCTTGGTTGGGTGGTACGGGTAGGATCTCTGGGCAAGGGGGCACGTTTGGGGAGGTCTCTAATGTGCCGGCTAGGGATGTATCGGCGGGAAGTTTAAGGAACGAGGGTGGGGGGGCCGATACGGCCATTTCCTCAGCTACGGTATCGGCGCCTAGCCATGCAGGTGACACGGAAAAAGATGATACAGTGAGGTTAGATGATACAGCACTCGGTGAGGTCTACGTTTGTTTCGAAGGCCCTTTAGGCACTCATCTTAAAAGCGAGATTAGGGAAAAAATATGGAAAGGGGAGTACGTGGAAATTTTTTCTTTGTTGCCCCTGGAACGGTTTAACTTAGACAGGCCGAGAAGAGATGAGTCAAAGAAAGAGGATAAAGAAAAGAGGAGGTACAGATTGATTCCGAGAACTTTTACAAATTGGCTTCAGGCATTTGCCATTTTAGCCAGTGTAATAGGTGAAAAGGCTCCCGAAAATTGTTCAGGATTATTTTGCTATATGGATGCTATAGGTGAGGCTTACCGGAGTGTATGGTGGTTTAGGGTGGTTGAGATATGACGAACAGTTTCGTCAGAGGAAGGCAGTCAGGCCTAGCATTCGGTGGGACCATAAGGATATAGCACTTTGGATGCGGGTGATGGTACCATCCAGAACAGGGAATAGCACTCAGCCCTTTCCCGGGAGCGCGGGGGGCTATAGCCAGTGAGGACATCCAACGGCCATGCAGAAGGGTTTGTGCTTCGCATTCAACGAGGGGTCTTGTAGATTTGGCGCAAAGTGCAAGTTTAAACACGAGTGCACAATCTGCGGTGGCACACACGGATCATCGAAATGTTTCAGGGGAGGCAGACAGAGGAGCGGAGGGAGTTGAAAAAAGGGGTGACGCCAATTCGGCTGGGAGAGGTGGTGCATTATCTAAATAGATACCCAGATAGGATGGCGGCGAGGTTGTTGGAAGACGGTTTCAGGGACGGTTTTCGAATCCCATCTGTTAATGCGGCAGCAAATTTTTCTAAAAAGAATTTAAAATCGGCTAAACAGTTTCCTAAGGTTGTGACGGAGAAGTTAGAAAAAGAAGTCAGTCTGGGCAGGATGGCAGGTACGTTTGATTGTCCTCCCCTACAGAATTTGAAGGTATCGCCACTAGGTATAGTTCCAAAGAAAGAACCCAATAAATTTAGGATGATACATCATTTGTCCTTTCCTAGGGGATTGTCCGTGAATGACGGCATTGATCCGGAATTGTGCTCGGTGGTTTACACTTCTTTTGATGCAGCTATGCATTGGGTTCAGATGTGCGGTCAGGGAGCCAAGTTAGCGAAGACAGATATTGAAGTGGCGTTCAGGCTTCTACCTGTCCATCCTGATAGTATGCATTTGTTAGGGTGCTATTGGAATGGAGGTTATTTTGTTGACCGTTGTCTTCCCATGGGGTGTTCCCTATCTTGCGCGTATTTTGAAACCTTCAGCACCTTTTTGGAATGGGTGGTAAAAGACGTGTCAGGTTTAAATGCATGTATACATTACCTGGATGATTTTTTGTTCATAGGGGAGGCTCAGACTGCTGACTGTTCAATACTATTGCATTCAATGGAAAAGGTTGCTAAGAGTTTTGGGGTCCCATTAGCTGCAGATAAGACAGTGGGCCCAGTTACTGTTTTGAGTTTCTTAGGTATCGAAATTGATTCGTTGGAAATGGTTTGTAGATTACCAGCGGAAAAAATTGGCGAGTTGCGTGAAGAAGTGTTGAGGGAGCACAAGGCGAAGAAATTGAGATTACGTGAGGTACAGTCGTTGTTAGGCAAGTTAAACTTCGCTTGTCGGATCATGATGATGGGCTGAGCATTTTGCAGGAGGCTATCATTGTCAACAACAGGTGTAAAATCTCCCGTTCATTTTATTAGATTGAGAAAAGAGTTACGAGATGATCTGGCAGTTTGGGCGAGATTTTTGGAGGATTACAATGGTAAGTCCATTTGGATTGAGCCGGTAATAGATGCAGACGCTTTGGATCTGTTTGTCGCAGTGGTCGACGGATGCGGTTTCGGATTGTTTTTTCAGGGTTCTTGGTTGTTGGCCGAATGGCCTGTTTTTTGGAAGCAACACGGGTGGTCAGCACTTGTTTCCCATTTTGGTGGCCTTGTCGTTATGGGGCAAGGTTATCATGAACAAAAAGATACGTTTCCCATGTAGGTCAGAAAGCGAGGCGAGGGTGATAAATTCATTGTCAGCGGATTCCCCATTAGTGGTAAAATTTTGCAACATATGGTCTTTTTGGGTTTATCGTATAACTTGTGGATCGTAGCCGAAGTCAGGTCATTGGAGAGTAACCCAGTTGTTGTCGCTCTTTCTCATCTCCAGGAGGAACGTCTTCGAGAGCTGGTGCCTCAAGCAAAAGCAGCGGGCATGGAGTGTCCGGTAGAGTTGTGGAATCTGCCTGGCGGGCTTTAGATGGTTTATTGGTGAACTCTCTATCTGTCAGGACCTGGAAGCAATATGATCATGCATGGAAGGTCTGGGAAGATTGGAACGGTTGTATAGGGGAGTGTTTACAGGATGAACCCAGATTGCTTTTGTTGATTGGACACCTAAAAGAAAAGGGTTGGTCCGTTTCTAAATTGAATAAGATGCTAGCAGGGCTAGCTTTTGGTTTTAAGGCAAGGGGGGTCAAGGATGTGACAAAATCGTTTTTGGTGTGTCAGGCGTTAAAAGGGTGGAAAAAGGGTTGGAAAGTCGAGGACTCGAGACGTCCGGTTTCGTATGAGGTGCTTTTGGTTTTAGGCGCACAGTTGCCGACGGTATGCTTATCGCAATGGGAAATTGACCTTTTCAGAGTAGCTTTTGCATTAGCCTTTTTCGGTGCATTTCGCCTCGGGGAGTTGGTCAGCCCCTCCAAATTAATGAAAGGGGGTGTACGGAGGGAAGATGTTAATGTGTTTGGTGACAGGGTAGAGATTTTACTGCGGTCTTCTAAGACTGATGTTTGGGGTAGAGGGTGCAAAGTGTCTTTGTTTGCGGTTCCAGGTTCCATTATGTATCCAGTATTGTGCGCAAATAGCATTAAGCTACTTACGGTAGCGGCATTTCTCGGAGGCCCATGACAGCACGACGAGAGAGGGGATCCGCCCATTAGGAACAGGAAACCTACAGATACAAAAGGGCGGCACCTCTCCCCTGCATCAGTTGTATTTCAGAGCCTTGAGAGGACTACCGCGGTTAGTGGCATACAAAAATATACATTATATACAGTTTATATACAATATTATAACCCATATATTGGAACTGGGTATCATACGTGAGATATATACATTATAGGAGGTGCAACCCCCACGTGAATAGGGAGGGAACTAAGGGTGCTGTCATGGGCCTCCGAGAAATGCCGCTACCGTAAGTAGCTTAATGCTTTACTCGGACTCCCATGACAGCACGACGAGAGAATTACAGAGATGTAACACTACCTTAGGGAGGGACTATAGCTTGCAGCACCCTTAACCCGAAGGTGAGATCAGAGGAGGCCCCTAAATCCAACCTATAGTGTTTAAAGAAGGTGGACGGGGATGACCATGTGGCCGCCTTACATATCTGGTCGATTGATACTCCAGATCTTTCCGCCCAGGATGTAGCCATGGCTCTGGTGGAATGCGCCCTCAGATTCTGCGGAGTCGGACCCCCACCTGCAGTATAAGCCAAAGAGATAGCCTCCCTAATCCACTTTGCTAGTGTGTACTTTGATACTCTGAGTCCCTTTCTAGGGTTTTGGAAAGATAGAAACAACGCATTATCTTTCTTCCATGTATCGGTAACAGAGATGTACTCTAACAGGCATCTCCTAACGTCTAGTGTATGGAGTAGCTCTTCTTTAGGGTTGGAGGGATTGGGAAGAAAGGATGGTAAAACTATCTCCTGTGACCTGTGAAACCGTGATGACACTTTTGGTAAATAGGCTGGGTCCGGTCTGAGGACTACCCTATCTGGCAGAAACTCTGTGTAAGGGGAAATTCTGGAGAGAGCTTGTATGTCCCCTACCCTACGGGCAGATGTTATCGCTACCAGAAATGCTGTTTTAAGGGATAGGGCCCTGATTGAAGCTGATTGTAATGGTTCAAACGGCTCTCTAGTCAATGCTGACAGGACTAGATTAAGATCCCACGGCATAGATCTATCCTTATGTATGGGTCTAGCCCTGCTAGAAGCTTTAATGAACCTTGAGATCCAATAATTATTGGCGATGTTACAGGAAAACAAGGCCCCTAGGGCCGAGACTTGTACCTTTAGGGTACTAGTGGATAGATCTAGCTCTAAGCCCCTTTGCAGGAATTCTAAGATCTGTTTTATAGGAATTCCCTCTTCTAAATTAAAGTCAGAAGAGGCTAGGAATTTCCGCCAGGTTCTAGCATAGATTGTTGTTGTAATCTGCTTTCTACTTTTCATAAGGGTTTCAATCAAATTTGGGGAGAACCCTTTGTCCCTCAGTAACGCCCTCTCAAACTCCATGCCGTTAAATGGAGATTCTTTACTTGAGGATGGCTGATCGGACCCTGGTGGAGCAAATCTGGGATGTCCGGAAGCACCCAGGGGTCCTCCACTGACATGATCCTGAGCCAGGTGAACCAGGCCCTTCTGGGCCAAAATGGGGCAATCAAAATAACTCTTGCCCGATCCTCTCTTATCTTCCTGATTACCAGAGGTATCAAGGCCAGCGGGGGGAACGCATAAGCCAGCCGAAAGTTCCAACTGATCAGAAAGGCGTCTACCGCTAGAGGATTCTCCCTGGGATTTAGGGAACAGAATTTTACTGTCTTTCGATTGTCCCTGGTGGCAAATAAATCCACCTCTGGATGTCCCCATTTGTGGACAATCTGGTCGAACACAAGACTGTTTAGAGACCACTCCCCTTGTCTCAGAGTGTTGCGGCTTAGAAAGTCCGCTTTTACATTTTCTTTTCCTCTTATGTGCAGTGCGGTTAAAGATAGAAAATGGTCTTCCGCAGTCTGGAATAGACGATCTGTCACCCTCATCAGTGATTCGGAATGAGTTCCACCCTGGTGATTTATGTACGCGACCGCCACCTGGTTGTCCGAGAGGATCTTGACGTGGTGACCCTGCAGATATGAGAGTAATTTTTTAACCGACAGTTCAACCGCCATTAATTCTTTTTGGTTGGAGGAGGCTGATGTTAAGGGGTCCCATAGACCCTGAACTATCATGTCGTCCATATGTGCACCCCAACCTGAAGGGCTAGCGTCTGTCGTTACAATACGTGTCGCCTGTGTCACCCAGGGAACTCCTGCCGATAAATTGTCAGTGACTAGCCACCATCTAAGAGATGTCAGTGCTTCTGGACCCAAAGTAATCTGACTTTGCAAGGAGCCTTGCAAGATTCTGTCATTAACCAGTACCTCGGATTGTAAGGGTCTGGTGTGAAATTGGGCCCACCGGACAGCAGGAATGCACGAGGTTAGAGATCCTAACAGTGACATAGCCTGTCTAAGTGTCATGGATGGATTATCAGTTGCTCTAGACACCTGTTGTTGGATGTGTAATAACTTGTCGGGCGGAAGACAACACTGTTGGGTCTCTGAGTTTAACAACAGTCCTAAGAATCTCTGTATTTTCTGGGGCTGTAATCGGGATTTTTCATAATTCACAATCCACCCCAGATGCTCAAGTTTGGTTGTGGTTGTCTGTAGCTGAGAGAGGCAATGGTCTGCTGAATTCCCAACTATAAGGAAATCATCCAAATAGGGAACAATTAAGATGTCAGACTCTCGTAAGTGCGCCATGACTTCGGCCACTATCTTGGTAAACACCCTAGGAGCCGCTGATAAGCCAAAGGGAAGAGCTCTAAACTGGAAATGACGAATTTGTCCCCCCATTGACAGCTACCCTCAGGAACCTCTGGAAGTCTTCATGTATTGGGACATGATAGTACGCGTCCTTTAGATCTACAACTACCATGAAGCAGTGTTTAAACAACATTTTTATTGCTGAGCTGATTGTTTCCATTTTGAACGATTCATTGGTCAGAAAATTATTAAGGCCTTTAAGATTTATGATCGTTCTAAATGATCCGTCTGGCTTCTTGATCAGAAAGAGAGGAGAGTAAAATCCTCTCCCTCTTTCTGATACTGGAATTTCAACCAAAACATTCTTGAAGCATAAGTTTGTGACCTCTGCTTCCAAGGCTGCTTGCTCAAGGGGGGAGGAACGTAAAGGGGTTAAATTAAATTTATCCCGAGGCCAGTGATCAAAGTCAAGTCTTAGACCTTTCGCTATGATGCCTCGGACCCATTTACTGTTTGTAATGTCAAACCAAGCTGATGAGAATGCTGACAGTCTACCCCCCACGGGGACCGCTAGTCATTGGTCCGGTTTTTTCTGTTCTTTCGAGGAACGGCGAAACATATAGCCCGTACCTCTTCCGCGTCTGTCCTCCCATCTAAAACTCTCTCTAGAGGGTGAGGATCCGCGTTTTTTCCCGCGACCAAATCTCCTTTTAATGAAGGGTCTGCGGTAGGATGCTGAAGATGGATTGGGAAATTTCTTCTTATCATCCCCCGCTTTCTCCAGCAACTCATCCAGAGTTGGTCCAAAGAGATATTCTCCTTTACACGGAATGGCGCAGAGTTTAGTTCTGGATTGAATGTCGCCAGACCAGCACTTCAACCATAAAGCTCTACGAGCCGCGTTGGAGAGTCCTGCCGCTCTAGCCGCCATCCTGACTGAGTCCACAGATGCGTCTGACAGAAAGGCCGCAGCATTCTGCATTGTTGGTAAAGCCTTCAGAATGGAATCTCTGGAAGCGCCGTCCTTGAGCTGGGACTCTAACTGATCCAGCCAGACCATTAAAGACCTGGCTGTACAAGTCGCGGCAACTGCTGGTCTTAGAGATCCTGCCGCCGTCTCCCAGGTTCCTTTAAGAAAAGCATCTGCCTTTCTGTCAAGGGGGTCCTTGAGGGTCCCCATATCCTCAAATGGCAATGAGGCCTTCTTCGACGCTTTTGCCACCGCCGCATCCAGCTTAGGGGCTTTATCCCATGTTTCCACAACCGGATCGTCGAAAGGGTACCTGCGTTTCAACGCTGGTGGTAAGGAACCCTTTTTCTCGGGTTTCTTCCATTCTCGGAGAATCAGGTCTTGGATTTTTTCGTTCACCGGGAAAGATCTATGTTTCTTACGATCCAATCCGCTGAACATCATATCCTGCTTTGAGGGCTGCGGTTTGGGCTCTTCTATCCCCATAGTGCCTCTAACAGACTTGACGACTTTGTCAATTCTATCCAGGGGTAGACAGAATCGTCCAGACTCCTCATCTGATGAAGAGGAGGAAGGACTTGAGTGATAGGCACCCTCTTCTCTTTCTTCCTCCGAAGAATTAGAGTCCAGGGGGGTCCTACGTTTTGAACCTCCCGCTTGGGACAGGGACCGTAGGGATTCCCTTACTTCCAAACGGATCATTTCTTTGATGTTAGCCGCACTCACAGATTCTTCCGCTACCTAGGGGAGGACAATATAGGTGATAACTACTATCTGACCTAATGTCACTTCCACCCAACCACTCCTGTAGACCTCACCGTCTGTTGTATACAGGGGGCACATAATTTTTTTTTGGGCAAGAATCAGGTAAGGGGACCCCACAGAGGGCACATTCCTTATGCCTTGACTTGTCCGTGCTTTTCTTCCCCTAGAATGATAAAGTATAGGGGGCCTGCGTAACAGAGTGAACTTTCACGTAGATCACTTACCCGTGCGCCAAAGTGAATACCGGAATACGAGGGGGTTCTTTCCTAGCCGAAGCTCTGGATCCTTTTGCGGACGAGCTTCTTCGACTGGACTGGTCGCTTCTGTCCTTGGGCTTCTGACGCACCTCATCCAGCTGCTGCTGCTGCTCACCACCACTCTCCATGATGATTTGCGACCAAAAGCAGGGCTCTGTAGTTGTCACCTGCTTAAATCCCCCTTGGATCCGGTCAGCAGATAGGTCGGACGCTGCCCCATTGGCTCAGGATAGCGCAGGGAGGCAGGAAACCATGTGGGAGAAAACCGGCATCAGGATGCTATGGGCGCCGCCATCTTGGATCGACTGCGCATGCGCAGACACCCGGCGACCCGGAAGCGGCTGCTAACTCCGCCCCCTCACGTCACTGCACCCGGAAACGCTCCAGCACACGCTGAGAGCGGTGCAGGACGCCGGGAACGGACCGCAGCGCTCCGGGAGTTCACCCAGACAGCCCCGACGCCGGCACCCCACATTCGCCGCACCGCTGCACCACCAATGGGTATACTTACCGGCGCCGACGCTGATGGAGGCAGGAAATCCTCCGGACTCCGCTCCCTGCTGCGAACGCCACCGCGTGCAGTCCAGCCAGGACCACCGTGGCGTCTCCAGGGTTCTCCGCACCGGCCGAGGTAGGAGACCCCCCCGCTACCAGATTCGGTCCGGCCGGCCTGGGCTCCTTTAGTTAATCTGTAGGCACCCGTCCCTTTAGGAACAGGAAACCAACTGATGCAGGGGAGAGGTGCCGCCCTTTTGTATCTGTAGGTTTCCTGTTCCTAATGGGCGGATCCCCTCTCTCGTCGTGCTGTCATGGGAGTCCGAGTAAAATTTCATTAAACGCGAGGGCGTTTTATCCAACCCCTTTCTGATACACGAAGATGGGTCCTTTTTGTCGCGATTCCAGTTTATCGCAGTGTTTAAACGGTGTTTGGCAGCTGGGGGTATTTCGTCCACAAATTACAGTGGACACTCGTTTAGGATTGGGGCGGCGACTGAGGCGGCCAGAATAGGTCTAGGTGAAGAAGTGGTCAAGAGAATTGGTCGGTGGGAATCAATCAGATTCAGATCTTACGTCCGCCCGGATTTAGTGGATTAGGATTTATATGCGTTGTGAAGGAATTTTTCTTAATTACGTTTTTTGTTGTTTGTTTTAGGCAATACATCCCGTTTGGTCTGGATTTTAGGACATTCTTTCGTGTTCTGGGCGGCATTGAGGGCAGAGGTTCGGCCCGACGGGCGGCAGCTGGGGTTCCAGAGAGATTCCGCGACGTTGCGTTGGATCGGGAAGCGCGGGATGGTCTGGAGTCAGTTCTTGCCGGAATTTCACCGATTTGTACGTTTAGACCGGGCCCCGGATTTGGTGGTGGTGCATTTGGGTGGAAATGATTTTGGGAAAAAACCTTGCCGGGAACTGATAAAAGACATAAAATTTGACATGTTGCGGTTGTGGGCGTCGTTCCCAAGGTTGATTGTTGTGTGGTCTGACATTGTCCCTCGGAAGGTGTGGCGTGGGGCTAGGTCGGTTGAAGGAATAAACAAGGCAAGGATCAAAGTGAATAGGGCAATTTCACGTTTCAGGTCACGAAACAGAGCAGTGGTTGTTCGGCACGTTAATTTGGAATCCGGAAAAGGGGAATATTGGAGGTCGGATGGGGTTCACTTGAATGCGGTGGGGACGGACATGTGGTGCTTGGCCATTCAAGAGGGCATTGAAACCGGACTGAAAGTTTGGAGGGACATAAATGTTTGAGGTGTCAGAACATTTATGTTGGTGGCGGGGGAGGGAGGTCCTCGGAGTTGGTGGAAAGGGTGTTGGAGGATTTGCGGGGGGGGGGGGGGGGGGTGGATCTATATTGGTCCTGGACTCCCCCGGAGTGGATTATGAGTGGATGTGGCCGATCAGTCGGTGGAACAGATAATTATGGGACTTGGTATTGGTTTTAGCCGGGCTGGTCATTAGCTGCGTCCGAGCTGGTGCTTTGCGGCTGGGGGTAAGACTAAGCCTGGAGGCCAAAAGGAATATTAAAGGTGAACTTTGGAAATCCTTAATTTGGCGCTTCGAGGACCATCCCTTCCGAGTTTGGGTTGTTGTTTTATTTTTGTAATTGTATGTTAATAAAAAAGGCTGCTGTGGCCATTTAATCCAAGATTTGGTGTTATGTCATTTTTGGGTATTTTATTTAATGTTATTATAGGTTGGGGGGGTGGAATAGATAAAAGTTGTGGGAAATAGGGTATAGTCATCACAGGCGCTTGTGAGTCAAGTGTACCCCACACGTCATGCATCGTCAGACGCACGGCAAGTTAAAATCTGTTGCCTTGCGGGAGATCATAAGCTGGCAGCTGATGTCAGAGGGCACGTTGCCAGCGTATAAGGACACTCACATATGATGGTACACACCTCAGATGTATCAGGTGGAGGACACCGCTGGACCTCAGCCAGGTCAGGATAAACTTTTTTTTTGTAAAGCTGCAGTATGACGCTGCATTATACTACTATGGGGGTGCATTATCCTACTATGGGGGTGCATTATACTATGAAGTGCATCATATCACTATGGGAGGGCATTATACTATGAGGTGCATTATACTATGAAGTGCATTATACCACTATGGGAGGGCATTATACTATGAGATGCATTATACTACTATGGAGGTGCATTATACTACTATGGGGATGCATTATACTATTATGGGGGTGCATTATACTATTATGGGGGTGCATTATAGTACTATAGAGGTGCATTATATTCCTAAGGGGATGCATTATTCAACTATATATGACTATGGGATGCATTATACAGATGCAGAGTTTTTCTATGAGTGGGCAGTGGCACTGTGGAAGGTTCGAGAGTTGGAGACGGAGCTGGGGGGGGTGTAGCCTGGGCAGAGTCCCAAGTGGGCCCCAAAGTTTTGCCAGTATGGGACACCGAAATTCCTGGTGGCAGCCCTGCCTGCCATCTGCACCGTTCTCATTACACAAGTATAAAACATATAATACTGGTGAATAAAACAAGACCGAGCACAAGACCTTCACAGCCGTCTACACATCAGAGGGAAGATCTCAAGACACTTTCTCTCCATCTACCTGATGATCCTGAGGAACATTGGGATCTTCTTGTTTATAGTCCTGTGGAAGAAGAGGATTGGGACATCTCTCTGGTGTTGTCCTCCTACTGGATAGAACTGGAGGAAGCACATACAGGGACTGAATTCATTCTTTACCTACAGATAATTATAGGCCGTATGTATTTAGTCCTGTCTATTACCTGGTGATGTGAGGGGCTGGGGAACCTCCATTATGATGTCCTTGTATACATCTTTGTGTCCTGCTAAATACTCCCACTCCTCCATGGAGAAATAGACGGCGACATCCTGACACCTTATAGGAACCTGACACACACAATGATACCGTTATCCCCAGAAACCTTCACAGTGTTACTGTATAATGTCCCAGCATTCCCAGCAGTGTCACCTGTCCAGTCAGCAGTTCAATCATCTTGTAGGTGAGTTCTAGGATCTTCTGGTCATTGATGTCCTCATGTATCAGGGGGTGAGGTGGAGGTCCAGTGATTGGGCTCAGGGGTCTTCCCAATCCCTCAGACACAGGGTCCTGACAGCGTTCACTAGAGGTCTTCTTCACTACTGTGTAATCCTGGTTATGGAGAGACAAATTAATAAATCTCACTACAGACATTTCCAGAGTCCTCACCTCTCCAGTTCTGCCCATCTGTTATTCCCATAGATAAGAATGATGTAATGTGATGTCATCAGAGTCTCTCACCTCTCCAGTAAGCCGGAGGAGGATCTCTAGGGTGAGGTGTAGTATCCTCTCCGCCATCTTGTCTCTTTCCATATCCATCCTTAATGGGTAAATCAGGAAAATTCTCTTATATAGAAGATCTTCACTGAGAGGATCCGATATTGTAGAGACCTGATTGAGAAGATGAGCTGATGTAACATCATAAGAATCCTGTGTAATAATACAATTACTGGAGATAATAAGGGAAACACATGAGTGATTATTTTACAGTATTTAGTTTTCTTCTTTACATCTACTAATAAAACCTATATACACGGCTCAAAAAAATAAAGGGAACACCACATCCTAGATATCACTGAATGAAATATTTAAGTTGCAAATTTGTATGCGTTACATAGTGGAATGTGTTGAGAACAATAAAACATAAAAATGATCAATGTAAATCAAAATGAATCCCATGGAGGCCTGGATTTGGAATGATACTCAAAATCAAAGTGGAAAGTCAAATTACAGGCTGATCCAACTTCAGTGGAAATGCCTCAAGACAAGGAAATGATGTTCAGTTGTGTGTGAGTGTGTTGCCTCCTTGTGCCTGTATGACCTCCCTACAAGCCTGGGCATACTCCTGATGAGGCGGCGGATGGTCTCCTGAGGGATCTCCTCCCAGACCTGGACTAAAGCATCCGCCAACTCCTGAACAGTCTGTTGTGCAACGTGACGTTGATGGATCGTGCAAGACATGATGTCCCAGATGTGTTCAATCGGATTCAGGTCTGGGGAACGGGCAGGCCAGTCCGTAGCTTCAATGCCTTCATCTTGCAGGAACTGCTGACACACTCCAAACACATGAGGTCTGACATTGTCCTGCATTAGGAGGAACCCAGGGACAACTGTATCAGCATATGGTCTCACAAGGGGTCTGAGGATCTCATCTCGGTACCTAATGACAGTCAGGCTACCTCTGGCGAGCACATAGAGGGCTATGTGGCCCTCCAAAGGAATGCCACCCCACACCATTACTGACCCACTGCCAAACCGGTCATGCTGAAGGATGTTGCAGGCAGCAGATCGCTCTCCACGGCGGCTCTACACTCCGTCACGTCTGTCACATGTGCTCAGTGTGAACCTGCTTTCATCTGTGAAGAGCACAGGGCACCAGTGGCGAATTTGCCAATCCTGGTCTTCTGTGGCAAACGCCAATCTTCCTGCACTGTGTTGGGCTGTGAGCACAACCCATGAGGAAATCACAGCTAGAATAAGATTGTTCCAGTACAGAAAAATTGAACAAAGAAATTCACCGTGTAAAAACTGTACTTAAAAAATTACCTTTAATTACGTCTTAACGCAGTAAGGTGATAACAAGAACCACTACCACCATTTTAAAGATACCAGGAGGTGCCTGTACCCATCACTAAACTGAACTGTTCCTACCTACCAGCGGAGGTTGGCACCCTACACCTGTGCAATGGCACCCCCGATCACTTGCGACTGTCCCTCCTACCCCTATCCAGCCCTGTGGGATGGGGAAAGGAATAGGAGTAGAAATATTGAAATGAGCGTTTGTTTGGACAGTATACCACAATTATAGTGATTGAAGAGATTGCTAAGACCGGCACAATAGCAACATGGATGAACATGCACCGTATCATGCAGCACACTATGAAGGGGTATCGTTTCCTTATGTATCTGAACTCCAAACCCTGCTATTGTGCCGGTCATAGCAATTTCTTCAGCAGCTAAGTAGTTTGTGTGTTTCAGAGCTCTGAGGTTTGGTTTTTTTTTCCCATAACTTCTTGATTTGATGACATGTACCTGTTCTTTAACATGTTATTCCCTTGAGAAAGCGGGGCTTGTCACCCGCGAAACGCGCGTCGGGATCCGCACACCCGACCCAGGACTTCCCCACGCCGACTGCCCGGTAAGCATTATACCCTGAGGGGATAGTTACCGCCATAGTTTTGCGCAGCGACGCATGCGGCTACATATTCAATGCTGCCTGGATGCGGCTTTGGTCTTGCACTGTGCACTTTATGCCATGTTTTGAAACCACAATGTGCTTAGCACCTGGTAGCCGGGCACGTCTGTTTGGGAGTCCTGTGTTCCCTCTCCTGGGGTCTTCTCCTGCTATCTATTGTATATTGTGTGTTATGGTGTCATATACTTATTAAATAAAAACTCTTTATATACTTTTAAAAAAAAACCGGGTTACTCTTTTCTTCTCCTGAATTTCACTGTTCTTTAACATGCAGCTGAGCCTTATCTGGTTTTGAATATTTTTGGGCTTATTGCTTAACCCCTTTCTGCCATCGGACGTACTGTCCCGTCCATGTGACCTGGGACTTAAAGGGACTGTCCTCCATAGTACACGCCTGCGTAAGGCAAGATTGCCTTGTGCAGGCATGTACTACAGAGGGAGATTATGGATCTCAAGGACCCAAAAAAAACGACCATATGCCCAAACAAAGATGTATAAAGGGTTTAAATTTTATTATTTGTAAATATACATCACATTAATACGACACAGGTGACGTTAGGTGCTGCAAGATGTGCATGAACACCACAAGGAGCATACCAAGGGCGCACGGAGCCAGGAAACACAAACCCATCCATATAGAAATAATCAGCAGGGGGTAAAAAGTGCCTCAAATTATAATACATACAAACACCCTGCTGAAACTAAGGTAGTTTCATCTTGCCTATATAAACAGCAACCCAAAGGTCCGGGTATTGGAAAAAGCAGTCAACAAATGCCCATTACCTTTCTAGTAGCAAGAGTGGGTGAGATGTGTCCGGGGTCCGTGCGCCCTCCCCGACGCACGTTTCGGTAGTTCACCTTCCTCTGAGTCTCACCCACTCTTGCTACTAGAAAGGTAATGGGCATTTGTTGACTGCTTTTTCCAATACCCGGACCTTTGGGTTGCTGTTTATATAGGCAAGATGAAACTACCTTAGTTTCAGCAGGGTGTTTGTATGTATTATAATTTGAGGCACTTTTTACCCCCTGCTGATTATTTCTATATGGATGGGTTTGTGTTTCCTGGCTCCGTGCGCCCTTGGTATGCTCCTTGTGGTGTTCATGCACATCTTGCAGCACCTAACGTCACCTGTGTCGTATTAATGTGATGTATATTTACAAATAATAAAATTTAAACCCTTTATACATCTTTGTTTGGGCATATGGTCGTTTTTTTGGGGTCCTTGAGATCCATAATCTCTCTGTGTTATATTAGTTAGCGACTAGTCCCTCTATGTGGTCATTTGTGGCATAGATAGTTTGGATTTTGAACAACCTTATTTTTTGCCATGCTGCTTATTGTTGTGGTTTTGGTCATGTACTACAGAGGACAGAGAATGAACTTCAATCCAATATTGCAGCCAGCATGCAGCCAGCGGGTAAGGAAAGGGTGAATCAAACACCCGAAAACCCCACCCCTATGGCTGAAGATTGTTCCCTCCAAATTCAGGTGACAGAGTCCCTTTAATTCCCATGGACGGGATAGTATGTCATACCCGATCAGCCGCACTCACAGGGGGAGCACGGTTAATCACAGCCGAGTGTCAGCCGATTATCACAGCTGACATCCGGCACTGTGACCGCTCCTGGCACTTTAACCCCCGAAACACTGCGATCAAACATGATCACAGCGTTCCGGTGGCATAGGGAAGCATCGCGCAGGGATGGGGCTCCCTGCGTGCTTCCCTGAGACCCTCGGAACAATGCGATGTGATCGCGCTGTTCCAAGGGTCTCCTTCGTAATCCTCACTGCGGATCCAAGATGGCCGAGGGGGTCCTTCCGGGTCCTGCAGGGAGGTTGGCTTGTGAGCAAAGTGTCAGATCAGCGATCTGATAATATATAGTGATGTCCCCCCGTGGGGCAAAGTAAAAAAAGTTTAAAAAAAAAACCGCCTAACAAAGTGGAAAAACACGCGGTTAAAAAGACAGATATAAATAAACATAGTACTGCTGAAAACGTCATCTTGTCCTGCCAAAAATCGAGCCACCATACAGCGTCATTAGCGAAACAAATAAAAAGCTATAGCCCTCAGAATAAAGTGATGCAAAAATTATTTTATATATAAAATTGTTTTTATTGTATAAAAGCGCCAAAACATAAAAAAAAAAGATATAAATGAGATATCGCTGTAATCGTACTGACCCGAAGAATAAAACTGCTTTATCAATTTTACCAAACGCAGAACGGTAGGCACACCTCCAAAAAAGAAATTCATGAATTGCTGGTTTTTGTTCATGCTGCCTCACAAAAATCAGAATAAAAAGCGATCAAAAAAGTCACGTGCCCGAAAATTGGTACCAATAAAAACATCAACTTGTTCAGAAAAAAACAAGACCTCACGTGACTCTGTTGACCAAAATATGGAAAAATTATAGCTTCCAAAATGTGGTGACGCAAAAACTATTTTTTGCAATAAAAAGCGTCTTTTAGTGTGTGACAGCTGCCAAATATAAAAACCCGCTATAAATAGTAAATCAAACCCCCCTTTATCATCACCTTAGTTAGGGAAAAATAATAAAATAAAAAAAATGTACCGTATTAATTTTCCCATTAGGGTTAGGGCTAAAGTAAGGGTTGGGGCTAAAGTTAGGGTTGGGATTACATTTACGGTTGGGATTAGGGTTAGGGGTGTGTCGGGGTTAGGTGTGCTTAGGATTATGGTTGAGATTAGGGTTAGGGGTGTGTTGGGGTTAAGGGTGTATTGAGGTTAGGGGTGTGGTTAGGGTTGGGATTAGGGTTAGGGGTGTGTTCGGGTTAGGGTTAGAGTTACAATTGGGAGGTTTCCTCTGTTTAGACACATCAGGGGCTCTCCAAAAGCAACATGGCATCCGATCTCAATTCCAGCCAATTCTGCGTTGAAAAAGTAAAACAATGCTCCTTCCCTTCCAAGCTCACTTGTAGGCCCAAACAGGGGTTTATCCCAATATATGGGGTAGCAGCATATTCAGGACAACTTGGACAACAACTATTGGGGTCCAATTTCTCTAGTTACCCTTAGGAAAATAAAAATTTGGGGGCTAAAATTCATTTTTGTGGGAAAAGATTTTTTATTTTCATGGCTCTGCATTATAAACTGTAGTGAAAAACTTGGGGGTTCAAAGTTCTCACAACACATCTAGATAAGTTCCTTTGGGGGTCTAGTTTCCAATATGGGGTCACTTGTGGGGGGTTTCTACTGTTTAGGTACATGAGGGGCTCTGCAAACGCAACGTGACACCTGCAGACCATGCCATCAAAGTCTGCATTCCAAATGGCACTCCTTCCCTTCCGAGCTCTGCCATGAGCCCAACAGTAGTTTACCCCCACACATGGGGTATCAGCATACTCAGGACAAATTGTACAACTTTTGGGGTCCAATTTCTGCTGTTACCCTTGGTAAAATAAAACAAATTGGATCTGAAGTAAATTTTGTGTGAAAAAGTGAAATGTTCATTTTTTATTTTTTTTTTAAACATTCCAAATATTCCTGTGAAACACCTGAAGGGTTAATAAACTTCTTGAATGTGGTTTTGAGCATCTTGAGGAGTGCAGTTTTTTAGAATGGTGTCATGGATCGCCCCCAGGTGTAGGGCAGTGGGGTACTCGGTACCGGGTCCCTCTGTCTCGGTTCTGGGGATGTCACAGTGGCCCGACCCGGTCCGTGGCCCTGCTAAGGAGCGCCCAATTAAAGGTATAGTTTGTCAAGTGTTTGTGACGCCACCTGTGGTATTCGGTCAGGGTGACCGATGCTGCTAGGGGTCCGCTGGGGTGATGGAATGGCAGCTAGATGTTATACCTTCCCACAGGTGAAGTATGTCCCCAGGGCTTCCCTTGATGAGTAAGGTGGTAATGGTGGGTGTTGTAAGGCACGACGAGGACACAAAGGTTGCAGTCTCTTTACCTTTTACTGAAGACTTCAGCGTCCACAGTCCAGAGTACCGTTCACAGGGCTGGCTGAGTCTGGCCGGTCCGAAGGCACATCCAGAGTTCCCTTTGCAGGTGGAAATCAGTAGCCTTCATACTAGCGCCTGTGTGTTGTAGTACCTCCCTGCTGAGCACCACGGGATAGTCCTCACAACTGTCGTGTATATTTCTGTTTCTCTCTCTCCCCGTCACCCAGATGGTATGGATAGGACGACCCGTATGATGGGGTAGGCCTGGAGCTATTTTATAGGGACCCTAGTGACACCCCTCTCCCACAATTTGCCTCCGTTGTCTTCATTAGGTTAAAGGTTGGGCAGCCAACTTGGAGTTAACTGTCCTGCCATTGTTTGAAGTAATGCGTAGAGCCAATTACTCCCTCGGTGTTCCGGCCACCGGCTACGCGCCTCAGAAGGATGTTGCCGATCTTAAGGCAGGACTCCTCCTGGTATTAACTCCTTGTGCTGTGATCTCGTTTCTCACTTCTCCACAATATACTTCGCTTCTTGTCCTTTGTTAGGATGCTGCCGCAATGAGGTGCAGGCGCAGCTCCGTAATGTTCTATCTCTTGCTATGTCTCTGTCAGGATCCCACCTGACAGGGACCTCTGTCTGCAGCTCAGATGTTCCTCCTTCTCTCCCTGTCTGCCTGACAGGTCTTCTCTGGGTCTCACCCAGGCAGCTTCTCTCTAACTTCCTATCCAACCCCCAGTTTTACCCGAGTGTAAGGAGTGGCCTAATAGATAGAACCCTTTACTCCCCCTGATTGTTGGAGTGTGAAGTGTAGTGTGTGACTGTGATACCTGGTCAGGTGAACTCCTTTAGTACCATCAGACGTAATATCACTCCCCCTGATGGAAGAGCGACATTACTGCAACGACCAGGACTCTGGGGCGCTGCATGTCACACTTGGGTATTTTCTATTATATCGATCCCTCAAAGTGACTTCAAATGTAATATGGTCCCTAAAAAAAAAAAAATGGTGTTGTAAAAATGAGAAATTGCTGGTCAACCCTTATAACTCCCTAACAAAACAAAAAAAAATTTTGGTTCCAAAATTGTGCTGATGTAAAGTAGACATGTGGGAAATGTTACTTATTTTGTGTGTGACATATCTCTGTGATTTAAGGGCATGAAAATTCAAAGTTGGAAAAAAAATTTCCACAGATAATTGAAGCGTTCCAGAGTAATAACCTCATAAATGAACAGTGGTCAGAATTGTAAAAATTGGCCCGGTCATTAACATGCAAACCACCCTTGGGGTTAAGGGGTGAATGCCCTGGGATCGTGCAATATTTATGCAGGCTATGATATTTATATATGACATTGGCCAACTGTTTAGTTCCTACTCAGACAGTATAACTATTTGCCCTATATGAGGAAGCGGAACTATATTGATCATTTATTAGTTAGAGCTCACTTGTATGTTAATTTTGGATAGTAAACTGTTGAGTCTAACATATCATTGCCATCATTGTTAGACTTCACCCCTTCACTGCCCCTCATATGGAAATGATCTTATGGTCTTAGGGTTAGGAGGGACAGCCGTCTGGAGCGGTGGCACCAACAAAATCGTAAATATCATATAGGGTGCCAACCTCCGCTGATAGGCAGGAGATAGATAAGGGTAAGGCCCCTTCAATTCATTTTTGCCCCTCACCAAGTCTATATTATCTTTTACAACTCCCTTTATCTTGGGTACGTGAAAATCTAAATATATTTTCACTCACGTGGTTTACTACCCCACATTCAAATTTGGGCAGTAATAATAAAAAAGTAAGATCAATCCCCCCCACTATAATTGTGGTATACTGTCCAAACAAACTCATTTCATTATCTCTCCTATTTCTTTCCCCATCCCACAGGGCTGGATAGGGGTAGGAGGGACAGTCGATGGGGAGCGGGGGTGCCATTGTGCAACTGTAGGATGCCAACCTCCGCTGGTAGGTAGGAACAGTTCAGTTTAGTGGGCACAGGCGCCTCCTGTTATCTTTTAAATGGTGGTAGTAGTCCTTAATATCACCTTACTGCGTTAAGACGTAATTAAATGGTACCGTAATTTTTTTTTAACTACAGTTTTTACACAGTGAATTTTTTTCTGTGAGCACAACCCCCATCTTTGGACATTGGTCACTCAGATCATCTTCATGGAGTCGGTTTATAGCCGTTTGTGCAGACACATGCACATTTGTGGCCTGCTGGAGGTCATTTTGCAGGGCTCCTCCTGTTCCTCCTTGCACAAAGGCTGAGCCCCTTCCACATCTCCTGGTGTACTGGCCTGTCTCCTGCTAGCGCCTCCAGCCTCTGGACACTACGCTGAGACACAGCAAAACTTCTTGCCACAGCTCACATTGATGTGCAATCCTGGATGAGCTGCACTACCTGAGCCACTTATGTGGGTTGTAGAGTTCGTCTCTTGCTACCATGAGTGTGTAAGCACAACCAACATTCAAAAGTGACCAAAACATCAGCCAGATAGCATTGGTACAGAGATGTGGTCTGTGGTCCCCACCTGCAGAACCACTCCTTTATTGTGTCTTGATAATTGCAAATAATGTCCAGCTGTTGTCTATTCTATTTGCACAACAGCATGTGAAATTGGTTGTCAAACAGTGTTGCTTCCCAAGTGGACAGTTTGATTTCACAGAAGTTTGATTTACTTGTAGTTATAGTCTGTTGTTTAAGTGTTCCCTTTATTTTTTTGAGCAGTGTATTTTAGGCCGCAGACAACAAGCAGTTTCTTCCTCGGAGTCGGTAGCTGAATACGTTGCTTATAGACTCCTCTTCCATAACGCTAATTCTCGTCTCATTTACCAAAACTGGAATCGGCATTAGCAATACTGCAGGAGATATTCATTACGTGACAGGAGAAATAACTACTTCTTGATGAGAATGACATCATCTTCTACTACGGCTCTAGAAATATATTTGTCCAGAGTCCGTCACTGACCCCATCACCACCGGCCGTCTATATGAATGATTCCCGATTCCCCGCACTGTAATCTTCTAGCACATTAGATCTCATGTCTGAGTCACACACAGAAGTTTGAGGCTTTTATAAAAAGTGTCATGCTGCTGCAGTGCAGTATAACGCAACCTCCACCAGAGGGAGCTTGAGAGGGAAGTGAGACTGCGTACACAGAGAAGCACTGCAGAGCAGCAGCATAGGCACCACCAAGTGCCGAGAGAGTGGTCCAACAAGCCGAGTCAAAAAACAACAATAGGCAGAAGTACTAAAGAGATCAGCAATACACGTGGTCAGGAACAAGCCAGGAGTTTCAGCAACGGTCAGAAGCGGATAAGACAGGAGGCAGAAGAGAGTCTGAATACAAGCTAAGTCAGAAACCAGAGTATCAAAACCGAAACGCTGGAAAAAGGGCAGACAGAGGGAGTCAACAGACACGGGGCAAGTCAGGGATCACAGCAGGACAAACCAAGAGCTACCAGAGTCAGGTTCACACGCCGAAGGCAGAACTATAGCTGACACCGCCAGCAGGATGCATGGGAGCTAAATAGCAAACCTGAACCCAGAATGAGGCAGAGCAAAGTTAACTTGACATGATCCCCCCAGAAAAAGGGCAGACAGGATTAAACCCTGGCACGGATCATGACAAAAAGCTTTTTTGTTTGCACAAACACAGCGGACAGAAATTATCTGATCCCAAAGTCTCCATGTACAGTGTTTTATGGGATTTATTTCTGGCCTTAGGCTTTCCTATATTACAGGGGAAAAAAAACCCAGATACTAAAAATTATTTTTTTTGACACGCTAAACATTTGTTTTACTCTTTTGGGCCCCAGAACATAGATTTACACTGCAGGGATTGCACAGGGGCGGCTACAACGAAGCCCTGGTAGTTTAACCACTTGCTGCTGCCAAAATCAAACATGGCATCTAAGATGTGACGGAGTTTGGCTGAATGCCCTCTGACCCAAAGTACTCGATAGTATGGGGCGGCCTAGTTACTACGATACTTACATGCCTAATAATGGTGTCTGGGCCTGAAATGTATGACGGTCTATTAGGCCGGGCCAGAGGCAGCGTCCAATAGGACAACCCCTTCTTGATTAATATGTTTGGCCCCGATTATAATAATAAACCCTATACTCAACTCCCGTGCTGGAACCGTTTGCATTATTTAAATGTACCTGTAAATTTTAAATGTACATTTCATCAATGATGTGTTCTCGCATGTTTTGGGGAAATTCGTTATCGTGTACCTAGATGACATTCTCATATATTCTTGCGACCGTGAGGCTCATTTAGATCATGTCAGGCAGGTTTTACAGCTTCTCAGAGAGAATAAGCTGTATGCTAAACTTGAGAAATGTGTATTTTCTGTTCAAGAGTTGCCTTTCTTAGGTTATATTGTGTCTGCTTCTGGTTTTAAAATGGACGCCGCTAAGGTACAGGCGGTGCTGCATTGGGAACGTCCTGATAACCTGAAAGCACTTCAGCGGTTCCTTGGGTTTTCTAACTACTATAGGAAATCTATCAAGGATTTTTCCATAAATGCTAAACCGCTAACTGACATGACTAAAAAGGGTACCAATTTCTCTGTTTGGCCTGAGGCTGCTGTGCGCGCATTTGAATTTCTTAAGAACAGTTTTGTTTCAGCCCCCATTCTTGTGCAGCCAGACGTATCTAAACCATTTGTTGTGGAAGTCGATGCGTCTGAGGTTGGTGTGGGGGCGGTACTATCTCAAGGCTCATCTTTGAGTGGTTTACGTCCGTGCGCCTATTTCTCCAAGAAACTGTCATCCGCCGAACGCAACTACGATATCGGCAACAGGGAGTTGTTGGCAATTAAGTTGGCCTTTGAGGAATGGCGACACTTCTTGGAGGGGTCGGTCCATCAGGTAACTTATTACCGATCATAAGAATCTGCTGTATTTGGAGTCAGCCAAGCGTTTGTCCCCCAGACAGGCTCGCTGGGCATTGTTTTTCACGCGGTTCAATTTTGTGGTCACTTACAGACCGGGGTCTAAAAACACTAAGGCAGATGCTCTGTCCAGGTGTTTTCCAGGGGGAGAACCTCGGGAGGATCCAGTACCCATCCTCCAAAAGGGTGTTGTGGTTTCGGCTCTCACTACCGAGGTTGAGGCTGAGATTGCCGAGGCTCAGGAGGAGGTACCATCTGAGCTTCCCGTCAACAAATCTTTTGTTCCGCTTCATCTCTGCCTAAAGGTTTTGGCGGAGCATCATGATGCCGTCCTGGCTGGTCACCCAGGGGTTAGAGGTACCTTGGAGTTGGTGTCACGTCGGTTTTCGTGGCCCAAGATCCGACAGGACGTGGTCTCATACGTGTCAGCTTGTACCACTTGCGCTAGGGCTAAGACGCCCCGCTCCCGTCCTGTTGGCATACTACTTCCTCTTGAGGTACCTAGTAAGCCATGGACGGAAATCTCCATGGATTTCATCACTGATTTGCCCTCATCAGTTGGAAACACGGTCATCTTGGTGATTGTTGATCGTTTTTCTAAAATGTCGCACTTTGTGTCTGTGCCTGCGTTGCCTAACGCTAAGACTCTGGCTCAGGTATTTGTGCAGGAGGTGGTCAGACTTCATGGGGTTCCATCTGACATAGTGTCTGATAGGGGGTCTCAGTTTGTGGCAAAATTTTGGAGAGCATTTTGCTCACGGCTGGGGATCAAGTTGTCTCATTCTTCGGCGTTTCATCCTCAGTCAAATGGTCAGACTGAGCGTATGAACCAAAATTTGGAACAGTACTTACGCTGCTTTGTCTCTGATAACCAGGAGGAGTGGTCTACCTTTCTTCCTTTGGCTGAGTTTGCCATCAATAATCACCGCCAGGAGTCGTCTGGGGAGTCTCCGTTTTTGTGTGTGTACGGGCTACATCCTCAATTTTGTACCTTGAGTCAGAGGGGCTCTTCCGGCGTTCCGGAGGAGGACCAGTTAGGAACACAATTGTCATCAGTCTGGAGGAGAGTTAAACAGCGCCTGTTGAGTGTGGGTGCTAGGTACAAACGTGTGGCTGACAGTAGGCGTGTGCCAGGTCCGGACCTGAGTGTGGATGACTGGGTGTGGTTATCCACAAAAAAACATAAGACTCAAAATACCATCCCTTAAATTGGGTCCACGGTTTATTGGTCCATTTAGGGTCACCGCCGTCATTAACCCAGTTGCGTACCGATTGGAGCTCCCTACGGTGTATAAGATACACAACGTGTTCCACAGGTCTCTTCTAAAGAAGGTGGTGGGTTCTGTGGACGTGGCGCCTATGCCACCTCCAGTCTTGGTGGATGGTAATTTGGAGTTTGAAGTCTCCAAGGTGGTTGACTCTCGTGTAGTGCGTCACACTTTACAGTACTTGGTACACTGGCGTGGTTATGGGCCTGAGGAGAGGTCCTGGGTACCAGCCTCGGACGTTCATGCTGACCGGCTGGTCAGGGTGTTTCACCGCCGTCATTCGGACAAGCCGGGTCCTATAAGCCGTGAGGGCCCTGGGGTCCCTCGTAGAAGGCGGGGTACTGTCATGTCGGACGCTGTTCAGACCAGGTCGTCCGACAGACAGCGGTAATTCCACTTATGACCACTACTTACTCATTGGCGTCTGCTAGATTTTCTCTAGCTGTTCCGGGGTTAATTTACCTGATCCTCGGATTGGAAGTTGGGCCATTTCCATGGCCTTTAAATAGTTCTCCTGATCATTGGGCGTCGCCGATTATAGCTTCTGTCTTGCGTTGTTATCTCGGTCTGGAGTGGAGAGCTGGTGGTTGGAGATTCGTTGCTGGTGGTGTATTTTCCTTTGTCTTATTTACTCCTTCCTATATTTGTGTTTATTTTGCCCTGCACATTTATAGTGTAATCCTGAGTGTCTGCGGCGTGGTGTATATTTTCCTTTATCCTTGTCTGTGCTAACTGTGGGTATTTAAGTATTACCTCTTCACTGGGTGGTGGGTGGAGGTTTCAGCCTAGGGCTGAGCTCAGGAGTTAGGGTGAGGTTCGAGGCCTGAACATGCACACCATCAGTGTAAACTTCAGGTAGAGGGTCAGTCAGGATTTCCCTAGTTTTAGGGAAATTGCAGGAGCCCGGGTTATTAGCTCTCACTCACCTAGCCTCTCCCTGACAGCACCTACCTCAACCCACAGAGCCGCACTCCACATAGAGAATAATGGAGCCCCCAGCACCGACCTCCACCTGCAGAGCCACACTCCACATAGAGAATAATGGAGCCCCCAGCACCGACCTCCACCTGCAGAGCCACACTCCACATAGAGAATAATGGAGCCCCCAGCACCGACCTCCACCCGCAGAGCCGCACTCCACATAGAGAATAATGGAGCCTCCAGCACCGACCTCCACCCCCGACCTCCACCCGCAGAGCCGCACTCCACATAGAGAATAATGGAGCCTCCAGCACCGACCTCCACCCGCAGAGCCGCACTCCACATAGAGAATAATGGAGCCTCCAGCACCGACCTCCAGCCGCAGAGCCGCACTCCACATAGAGAATAATGGAGCCTCCAGCACCGACCTCCACCCGCAGAGCCGCACTCCACATAGAGAATAATGGAGCCTCCAGCACCGACCTCCACCCACACTCCACATAGAGATTAATGGAGCCTCCAGCACCGCACTCCACATAGAGAATAATGAAGCCTCCAGCACCGACCTCCACCCGCAGAGCCGCACTCCACATAGAGATTAATGGAGCCTCCAGCACCGCACTCCACATAGAGAATAATGGAGCCTCCAGCACCGACCTCCACCCCCGACCTCCACCCGCAGAGCCGCACTCCACATAGAGAATAATGGAGCCTCCAGCACCGACCTCCACCCGCAGAGCCGCACTCCACATAGAGAATAATGGAGCCTCCAGCACCGACCTCCACCCGCAGAGCCGCACTCCACATAGAGAATAATGGAGCCTGCAGCACCGACCTCCACCCGCAGAGCCGCACTCCACATAGAGAATAATGGAGCCTGCAGCACCTACCTCCACCCGCAGAGCCGCACTCCACCTATATGGCTGCTCTGTGCACACAGGACCTGTGATGAGGTCACAGGAGGGGAGGAGTCAGGGGTCACATGATCAGGGGCCTCAGTGTATGTAGGACTCTGCTGTGCTGGATGAGGGGAAGTTTGTGTTTGGGTCAGGAGGGGTTTACAGTGTGGATGTAGCAGAGCCGTGTCTGTACAAGGTGTACGGAGCGGAGCCGTGTGTGTACGGAGTGGAGCCGTGTGTGTACGGATGTACGAGGTGTACAGAAGTCATTGAGCTGTAGGTTGGATTGCTGCTAAAGGGGAAAAAAAATCTCTTTAATTCTTCTTTGTTAGCGAGTGTGAACGAGCTGAGTGTGACCGGAGTGTAAGTGCGAACTGAAGTAAGTGTGTGTCTTGTGATTTAGTGACTTTGGATTCAGGGAGTTTACAAGGGAGGAATTACTGAATTGCTTTTTGCATTTTATTAATATTCTAAATTTCTTTTTAACGTTTCTGTCTGGTGGAATCCCCATTAGGAAATGTGCTCCACTATTGTTAATGCCATCCAGTGCACATCTGGCCACATGTAAGCAGTCCTTGATCAGCCGGGCGAGGGTGCATACTGCTGTGCGAGATGTGAGCACGTTGAGCATTTGGAAGCCCGGATTCTGAATCTAAATGTGCAGCTGGCAACACTGAGATCCATAGACATTATGGAGAGGAGTCTGCTGCTCACTGAGTTCAATGGGACAGATGAGGGGGGATGGTAGGATGGAGCTGCAGGACAGTGGAGCGGCAAGCTGGGTGACAGAAGGCCGGGTAGAGGAAAGAGTGCCAGGGAGGCTAGTCCTGATCTGTACACCCCAATACGTTTGCTAAGTTGGCAGATGAGGGGGGTCCCCCTACAGGGGTAGCACTACTGCAGCCAGGCATGTCCTCTGAAAGCCGGAGGAGTGTCTGCTCCAGTATGGAGGGAAATAGGAGAGCAGGGCAGGCCAGACAGGTGCTGGTAGTGGGGGACTCAATTATTAGAGGAGCAGATAGGGCAATCTGTCACAAAGACAGGAATCGTCGAACGGTGTACTGCCTACCTGGCGCTCGAGTCTTAACACATCGCTAATCGGGTGGACCGATTACTGGGATGGGCTGGTGAGGACCCAGTGGTCATGGTGCACATTGGCACAAATGACAAAGTTAGAGGTAGGTGGAAGGTCCTTAAAGCAAGGACCTCCAAGGTGGTATTCTCAGAAATACTGACTGTACCACGTGCCACGCCAGAGGCAAAGGGAAATTAAGGAGATAAATAAGTGACTCAGGAATTAGTGTAGGAAGGAGGGGTTTGGGTTCCTGGAGAACTGGGCCAACTTCTTAGTTAGCTACAGGTTCTATGCTAGGGATGGGCTCAGTAGCGTAGCTACCAGGGGGGCAGAGGGGACCATCGCCCCGGGCTCGGTGCTCAGAGGGGGCCCACCTGGAGCTACGCTACTGTAACTGCATGCGCCAATACAATTACATTCTGCGGCAGAGCAGGCAGAATCTTTCTCCCTGCTCTGCCACTATGGGGCCCCTGAGCAGGCAGTGAGGGGCCCGTTGCCAGCAGTGGGCCTCCCACCCATCACCGCTAGGTCAGCTGTTTTGGCATTTAGCCAATACAGTTGACCGCATTGATGAGGGAAGGAGCGCTACGCTCCTTCTGCCATCATCTCCCTGTCAGCATCTGACATTGCCAACCTTGACAGCGGGCGCGATGACGTCACTACCCGGCGCCCACTGTCAGATGAGCGGGAGCTCGGAGCACCGCAGGAACAAGGAGGAAGAGGTTAGTATTTACAGTTTTTTTTATTGGGGCTGCCTTATTTTACAGGGTCTGCCTATGGGGGTGATCTTTATGCTACTGGGTCTGCCCATGGGGGTGCTGCCTTATACTACAGGGTCTGCCTATGGGAGTCTGCCTTATACTACAGGGTCTGCCTATGGGGTGCTGCTTTATACTACAGGGTCTGCCTATGTAGGTGCTGCTTTATACAACAGGGTCTGCCTATGGGGTGCTGCCTTATACTACAGGGTCTGCCTATGGGATGCTGCCTTATACTACAGGGTCTGCCTATGGGGTGCTGCCTTATAGTACAGGGTCTGCCTATGGGGTGCTGCCTTATACTACAGGGTCTGCCTATGGGGGTTGATGGGGAAATCAGGGATCATCTTAATACATTCGTATAATTCATACACATATTCATATATTTCTCTAACAGAATATGTCTGAACATGTCCAAGCTTTGCTAAGTTATTCTGCTGACTATTGATTACCAATTAGAATTGCTGACGAAGGTGAGGTTAATCAGATGAGACTTAGGACCTCTCTCACCACATATCTGTCCACAGTTCTCTCCTTATAAGGAATAAACTGATGAATTAAGAATGATCTCATATGTAATAAACAGCTGATTTGCGCACGAACATAATGTATACGCCTACTCAAAAGTGTATATAACTGAATGTCCAGAAGTATTAAATTTTTGGCATCTGAACAGATTACGACTGTCTCTGTCCATCAATGCTTAAGCATCCTCACATTTGGCAGCCATCCAATATCCCTGAGGGTCTGACTTGCAGACCAACCTAACATTTTGGCGTCCCTTTGGGTGGGCTGGCCAAGACGGAAGACCGCCAATATCTGAAGCCCGGCAAGCCGCAGACCTGAGAGCAAGGCCACACAGACAATCCCGGGAAGGTTAGAACCATTAGTTTCTTACAAACTCTCTCTGTGTCTCCACCTGTCTCTTAATCTGCAGCCGAGCTCTAGGTATGTTATAGTCAGGTCTTTCTATAAAGGCCAGCCCATATTGTTTGGCAAAGAACCATAGAATATCCTAAGTGATACTCGAAAGGCAAATTTGATTGGTCAATTTTATGTGCTGCTATCCTTGTTATATGTCCTGTTATATGTCTAGCATATGACTGAAGAGTGAGTGAGTGTGTGATTCACCCTTGAGGAGACGTCCTCTTGGGGAGTGATAGAGATACGGTGTAAAAAGCAGGTTGAATCGGGATAGGGCCTCTGCAGTTCCCTCCGTTGACCCTTCAGGGCATCCTGGGTCAGAGGTCAAGTCCGTCTGTGTCTATCTGTCCTTGTACACACAAGCTGCCCCTCTCCAGATGGTGCTAGTAGATCGGGAGATAATTTTGATCACATTAATCTGCCTGCTGTTAGCTAGTTTTGTTCTCTGGTTAATATATAGGGTTTCTGTGTATGCCATATTAAGTCTGAAGGAGGTGCCCTTGATTATACCAGGAGGCCTGAGTGGGATTAGTGAGTGACGCTGCGGCGGTCACAAGGGGCCAAATCACTAATCATTATCCCCATAGTCGGCACACCTATTGGCTGAGTATTTAGCATAGGTTACGAAAGCAAGCGGAAAGGGGACTTAGAAGTTAGCACGCCAGCACTGTGAAGTAAGTGTAGGTTAGCAAGTTGCTACGAGTTAGAGGCAGTGAGAAGTGGGCACAATAGAGGCTACACGTTAAGAGAACACTGAAATATCAGTGTCAGTCAGGAAAACCAGAGAACACACAGAAGAAGAAAGAGAGCAGGCAGCAATGGGGAACATAGATTGCAAAGAGCACAGGGAGGGGTGCAGCGCCCATGAGATAGTAAAGAAAAGGAAAGGTAAAGTTGCTGTGAAGGACTCTAGAAAGTTGTTGAAAAGTTTGGGGATGAAAAATGACCAGCTAGATCCTTTCCTTTGGAACTCAGCTCTAACAGGGAGTATGGGATGGATCACAGATAATAAGTTGTTAATACAGGCAAGGGCTTGGGCAGATGTAGCAAAGGAGTTAAAGAGAGAAGGAGGTTGGGTTAAGGTAGAAACACCGCAAGGGATTAGATTCAGACAGAAAACAAAAATGCCTCCGCCATATCAACCCCATCTCACGGCTCCTGCTCCACCAAGTCCGGATGGATGGGTGTGTGTGTGTGGACAGCAAAACCCCGACTGGCGTGAACAATGTTCTGCCTGCGGGAGACCCTACGGGGCAACAGGACTTTATCCTGTCATCCACACTCACACTACGACACAAGACAATGGGCACAATGTGACAAAATCAGAAGACAGTCTAGGCGCACCCAACACACTAGATGACGGAGACTATCAACCAAATCTCCACACTATGGACGCAATCGGCGCTGCAGTGGCAACATCAACATTTACCCCCAGACGCTCGACTGCACCCATGACTACAACAACTGTCTCCCACTACAAACCATGGAGCCCAAAAGATCACATGACACTGGTCAATGAAAGCCCCTGACCCATATGACTTACCCATGGCCTTCTACAGATGGATGGTAGGACTGAATAATACCTACACATATACATGAGCAGACTTAGAGTCCGTCCTAAGAGGGAAAAATGGGGACACACAAATGGAGTCAGTTCTGGAGGCAATAAAAAGGGCAGGGAGATCATATAGTTTAGAACGGGAGTTGGGCGCACAGTATGTCAGAACTGTAGAGTCAGGGTTACACTTCCTACAAGGTCTACATGCATGGTGCTAGAAAAAGGTGGGAGAATCCACAATCTCCCTACTGGACATAGTACAAGGTCCTAATGACACCGTAGAACAGTTCTGGGGAAATATGAAACTGAGACACGCAGATTTGGGTTATGAAAACATGGGAGAAGCAGGTAGGAAGCTTTTCCATGGGGCATTCATAGCAGGGCTTAAACAACAGCTCAGGCAGAAGGTCCAGGCAGCTAAGCCCGACTGGAGAATATGCCAGATAGAAGAATTGGTACGGGAGGCAAAAGGGGTGGAATTAGATCAAAAGACAAAGCCAGTACAGATACATTATGCTTCCAATGACGTTAAGGGGCACAGGACAACTTCTACCAGAAGGGACCGGCGGCAGATGGAGTGCTATAACTGTGGGAAAAGGGGGCACATCAGCCGTCAGTGCAGGGCACCCAGAAAAGAGACTCAGCCCAAGACGGATGCCTCAACCCAAAACCCACAATAGGAAACAGGCAACCCCGTAGCCATCTACCCCCTTAGGGCACGCACACACACAAGCCCACAAGGGGTAGTCCCAGTACATCTCCCAGATGGTAGAAAAATCCCATTCCTGGTGGATACGGGGGCAGCCAAAACAGTAATCCGCCAGGAACATGTCAAATCATCAGACATATCAGACGATACCCTCTACACTCAAGGCTTTGAGGGATTGATCCAAGAATGCAAACTGACTAAACCACTGCCCCTCAGTTTAGTTGACCACACCTGCCTTGCACGGCTACTGATCAGTGACAAGTCACCTGTTAATTTGCTAGGTTCTGACTTCTTATAGGCAATACAAGCACATGTCATGTACAAACCTGACGGTACTGTTAAGCTGACAGCTGGAATTCCGGAATCCGCACTGTGCAAAGTGCTGGTGTGCCTGCACATCTCAGACTCCCTCTTCCCACCTGTAGAACATGAGTCACTAGCACAGGTCCCAGAGGTGCTATGGGCAAAGTCCAAGACTGATATCGGACAAATGCCAGTTCCTCCTGTAATGATTAAATTGAAGCCAGGAGCAAAGCTACCTCAAGTTAGACAGTACCCTTTAAGTGCTGCTCAGGAAGAAGCAATAGGAAAGAATATCACAGATCTAATTGCTTCTGGGGCCATAAAACCTACAAAGTCTGTAGCAAACACTCCCTTATTTCCAGTAAAGAAGAAGGGTAGGAAAGGGGAGCCGGTCACCTACAGAATGGTCCATGACCTTAGGGTAGGGCTATAAATGCAGTCACTGAGTTACTCACTCCAGTGGTACCAAACCCACATACCATCATGTCACAAATCCCGATAACTGCAGCTTGTTTCACCTGCATTGACCTTGCAAATGCTTACTTCTCTGTGTATTTACATCAGGACTGTTAATATCTTTTTGCTTTCACTTTCAGGGGCCAGCAGTATACGTGGATGGTGCTACCGCAGGGGGCTCACAACTCTCCAACCTTGTATACGGCTGCGTTGCAACTTGTTTTGCAGGCTTGGATCATTCCACATGCTGAGGTAGTCCTACTCCAGTATGTGGATGACCTGCTCCTTTGTGCCCCAAACAGATGTATGCTGTGAAGCTACAATCTCACTGCTCCTGCATCTTGCTTCCAAAGGGTGTAAAGCTTTGAGAGAAAAGTTACAGTTTTGTCAAATAAAGGTTGTGTTTCTGGGACATTGCATATCACAGGGAGCACGCCACCTGACTGAGGACAGGAAAAAGGCAATCCAACTGCTAACGCCTCCCACAGGTTTCCAACCTCTACGCACTTTCTTGGGGTTTGCATCATATTGTAGGCCTCGGATTCGCTCTGCATCCATTCTCATGCAGCCACTCTATGAGTAATGAACTCAAACTCACAAGAAAAAAATGGGTCCCGTATAGTAGAGAGTAATGCCTAATTGGCTTAATATTTATGCCCATAAAGTACCGTATATACTCGAGTATAAGCCGAGATTTTCAGCCCAAATTTTTGGGCTGAAAGTGCCCCCTCGGCTTATACTCGAGTCATGATCGGTGGTTGGGTCGGCGGGTGAGCACCGTCATATACTCACCTGCTTCCGGGGCTCCTGTCGCCCCCCCTACACGTCCCACGGTCTCCGGGTGCCGCAGCCTCTCCCCCTGAGCGGTCACGTGGGACCGCTCATTAGAGAAATGAATAGGCTGCTCCACCTCCCATAGGGGTGGAGCCGCCTATTCATTTCTCTAATGAAGCGGTGCCGGTGACCGCTGACAGAGGAAGAGCTGCGGCACCGAAGACAGGCAGGGGGAAGGAGCGGGACGCCGGGAGCAGGTAAGTATTACATATTTACCTTCCCTCGTTCCACACGCCGGGCGCTGTCTCCATCTTCCCGGCGTCTCTCTCTCCGCTCTGACTGTGCAGGTCAGAGGGCGCGATGACGCATATAGTGTGCGCGGCGCCCTCTGCCTGATCAGTCAGTGCGGAGAGACGCCGGGAAGATGGCGCCGAGGAGCTGCAAGCAAGACAGGTGAGTATGTGTTTTATTATTTTTATTGCAGCAGCAGCAGCACAGCTATGGGGCAATAATGGACGGTGCAGAGCACTGTATGGCACAGCTATGGGGCAATAATGGACGGTGCAGAGCACTGTATGGCACAGCTATGGGGCAATAATGGTGCAGAGCACTGTATGGCACAGCTATGGGGCAATAATGGTGCAGAGCACTATATGGCACAGCTATGGGGCAATAATGGTGCAGAGTACTATATGGCACAGCTATGGGGCAATAATGGTGCAGAGCACTATATGGCACAGCTATGGGGCAATAATGGTGCAGAGCACTATATGGCACAGCTATGGGGCAATAATGAATGGTGCAGAGCACTGTATGGCACAGCTATGGGGCAATAATGAATGGTGCAGAGCACTATATGGCACAGCTATGGGGCAATAATGGTGCAGAGCACTGTATGGCACAGCTATGGGACAATAATGGTGCAGAGCACTATATGGCACAGCTATGGGACAATAATGGTGCAGAGCACTATATGGCACAGCTATGGGGCAATAATGGTACAGAGCACTATATGGCACAGCTATGGGGCAATAATGGTGCAGAGCACTATATGGCACAGCTATGGGGCAATAATGGTGCAGAGCACTATATGGCACAGCTATGGGGCAATAATGGTGCAGAGCACTATATGGCACAGCTATGGGGCAATTATGAACGGTGCAGAGCACTATATGGCACAGCTATGGGGCAATAATGGTGCAGAGCACTATATGGCACAGCTATGGGGCAATAATGAACGGTGTAGAGCACTATATGGCACAGCTATGGGGCCATAATGAACGGTATGGAGCATCTATTTTTATTTTTGAAATTCACCGGTAGCTGCTGCATTTTCCACCCTAGGCTTATACTCGAGTCAATAAGTTTTCCCAGTTTTTTGTGGCAAAATTAGGGGGGTCGGCTTATACTCGGGTCGGCTTATACTCGAGTATATACGGTAGCTGGATAGTAAATGTATACTCCCAATGCCCATTTAAACATAGAAAAAATGGAGTTCCATACATAGAATTTTAAAACTTGTATAAATTTATTAAAGATACTATTCGATACATTAGAATAACAAGAAAATCCAAAAAAAGATGAAAAAAAACCCTAGTCTAGAAGCAATTAAGACCCCGGCACAATAAGTGTATTTGAGTGTGCCTAAATCATGGTACTAATACACCACACCATCAGTAATGCTAATTATATAGCGCTCAATTGACCTGTTATCAATAGAAGTCAGAGCATCAGATGCCTGTAAGGCAGTGCACACCCCAAAGAGTGTCAGTGACAAAAAAGCTCATATGGGGGAGAGCGGTAAATAGTGACAATGTTAGCAGTAACGTTTCTTACCCATGATGGAAAACAGTCAGGTGCCGGTATACCCCCCTGACGCGCGTTTCGCGTAGGCTTTATCCAAGGAGAGGGAATGTGTTGAGCTAACCACATGTTGGCGTCTTTATAGGGGCATTCATTATGCAGCCCGTCTGTTGTGCGCGTGCACGCCGCCGCCACAGGAAACAGTGTCCCTGCTCACCGGCATTCATCAAGAGCGCACGTCAAGGTGAAAACCCCATGTGACGTCAGACAGACATGCGCACTTGAGTAAATGAAGCCGGAGAACCAGGACTCCTCCAGTGGATGCAGGGCGCACGCGCTAGACATAAGCTGCCATACTAAATGCTGACAACGGAGAGGGAATGCGCGCATGAAGTCCACTCATATGTGAGTATGATAAGTGTGGTGACTTTGAAGAAAAATGAAAATATAATAAACAAAAATATATTGATGGGCAGTGCCAAAATAAGGGGCAGCCCCAAAAAAACAAAAAACGATTACTTATATATATAAATCAGATACAAGCTGCACCTAATAACAATTATAAAGTGACAATAGTGCAAAGTGCCTAGGTAAAAATAAGTAAGAATAAAAAGCTACCACAAAAAAAAAAAAAATAAAATAAAAAATGCATGCAATACATATAGTGCATACATATACACAAGTGATGCATGATCACATAGAGAAACCATGCGTTAAAGTAAAAAAGATGCACACATGAAATACATCAAAATGAGATATTAATTAATATCAATAATAAAGTGCCATAGTGCACAGTAATAACCCCCGCCCCACCAACATATGAAGAAACATAAACGCGCATTCTTCTTAGATAAGACTCATCATCTCCAGATTTTAAATAGAATTTCTTCTCCGTATCAATATAATGCCACCAAAAAAAGAGAGAGCCAGAGATTGGAAAGCACAACCTACGGGTACAAATGCAAAATGAGTAAAGAGAAACCAGAAAAATAAAGAGATAAAAAAAAATAAGAAATAAAATATAAGGATATATCCACCAGGGTTATTCACAACTGCACAGGTTGGGACATGTGTGGATAAGGACGATCATAAATATGAAGCAAAGCTCAATTTTTCATTGAGCCCCAAAGGGGCCATAGAATTCAAAGTCACAATCCAGCGACACACTGTTTGTGCTAATAGTCTTTTATATTCCCTCCTCTACTACCACAATGCACTTGGTCGATCCCCAGGATCCGTAGACCCCTAGGATCACACGCATGCACCAGGCGGAAATGTTTTGGGAGCGTATTTAGGGTGCCAATGTCCTCTACCTCCTTCGCATTGGAAATATCCCTTACATGCTCCCTTACATGGACGTAAGTCCCACGTACCTCTTGGAGCAAGGACATGTGGCCAGATAAACAACATATGTGCTAGTGCAGCTAATATGGTGCCGAATCTGAAATCTCATTGTTCCATTTGATGGTGAGAAATGAGTGCCCCTAATCAAGTTCTTTTCCTTACAGGCTATCCTCTCCTTGGATAAAGCCTACGCGAAACGCGCGTCAGGGGGGTATACCGGCACCTGACTGACAAGGAAAACCACTGTTTTTGCAAAATTTGACAGAAGAGCTATTTGATGCATACTATGAACATGACTGTATAGCCTTTATGGCTCAAGAAACTGCAGGGTTCTCACATGTTTCTGATGTACCTCTCACTAACCCAGATGTTGAGCTTTTTGTAGATGGTTCAAGGAGCATCGGGGAGGATGGCTGGTTCTACACTGCGTATGCAGTGGTCACTCAGCATGAGGTAGTAAAAGCAGAACCACTCCCTCCTCATATGTCTGCACAGGAGGCGGAGCTGATGGCACTCATTGAAGCGCTTAAAGGGGCTGAAGGTAAACGGTACACCATTTACACAGACTCGAGATACAGTTTTGGAGTCGCACATGACTACGGCCCCATATGGAGGGCAAGAGACTTTCTTACATCAACAGGTACTCCTATTAAGCATGGGCACCTCATCAAGCAGCTAATGGACGCACTACTACTTCCAAAGGAGGTTGCCATAGTTAAGGTAAAGGCACACACCAGGCTTGCGACCAACGAAGCACGAGACAATGACAAAGCGGACCGAGCAGTCAAGGAAGCTGCAAGGAAGCCACGAGACCCCTGCGGCCACTCCACTGATTATGGTAAGCACTGAGTGTAACCAGTTGGACTTGAGTATCTTACAGGCTCTGACTCGGTAAGCCACCGGGGAAGAGAAAAAGGTCTGGTCGAAAGCTGGAGCTCGGGAGCACAGAGGTTTGTGGAAGGTGGGACAGCGGGTGTGTCTGCCAAGATCTCTGTATCCTGCAATGGCTCAAGCGGCCCACGGTCCAACGCACATGTCTAAAAATGCCATGTGTGCTCTGGTGGAGAAGCAATGGGTCGCACCTGGCTTCACAATGGTTGCTACTAGATTTACACAGGCATGTCTCACATGTGCACAACACAATCCAGGCAGTGTAGTCAAAGTACCACAAAAACACACACCTAAGCCCCTCTACCCGTTTCAACGACCGCAGATTGACTTCATACAGCTTCCCAAGGTAGGAACGTATGAATATTGTCTAGTGTGTGTTGACCTCTTCTCAGGGTGGCCGGAAGCTTTCCCGATGCCAAAAGCTACTGCACGAGCCACTGCAAAGAAATTGATGTCAGAAGTCTTCTGTAGATTCGGACTGCCTGAAACCATAGAATCTGACAGAGGTACCCACTTCACTGGAGAGGTAATGCAAAATGTCATGCAAATGTTAGGGGTCACACAGGCATTTCACACCCCCTACAGACCACAAGCTAGCGGCAAGGTAGAACGGCTAAATGGTACACTTAAGCTAAAGATCCAGAAAGCGAGTGAGGAATTGGGGAAACCATGGACAGAGTGTTTGCCTTTAGCTCTGTTCTCCATCAGGTACACGCCTAACAGAAAGACAAAGGTGTCCCCCTTTGAGGTTTTGTTTGGGTCAGCACCAAGACTAGGCCTGTACTTCCCACAGACACTGCAGCTTCAGTGTGACAGCCTCACCAGCTATGTCCAGGGCCTTCAAAAGAGGCTCTCATTCGTGCATAAACAAGTGTTTGATTCTATTCCAGACCCAGAGAGCTGAGAGGGAACCCATTCTCTCCAGCCCGGAGATTGGGTGGTGGTCAAGAGACATACGCAGAAGCCTCTGGAGCCGAGATTTGACGGACACTTCCAAGTCCTCCTCACCACAGCCACATCAGTAAAGCTTGAGGGAAAGCCCACCTGGATCCATGCAAGCCACTGCAAGATCCTGGAACAGAAGAGCAATCGTCCTGCTCCTGATGATGCGGATGACCCTTCCCCAGAGAAGACAGACTGCTCAGACAAGCCAGCGTGCCACTTATAATAAAGTAGCCCCGCTTAGACTTGATGTTGTGAAAAATGTGGACTGGATACACTATATTTAATATAATCAACAAAGATTTATTACGTATACTAGAGATGCACTGACAAACCTGGTAGGTCACTCCACAGACAAATAAAGATGCCATCAGTCAAATCACACACATAAAATGTAACACTCACAATAATGAATATATGAAATGCTATGATTGAGAATAAGATATGATCTCCCCATCCTATGGGGGATTCGGCCGAAGAATTGACAAGAAAGTCCGACACTGGCATTAGGCCCGTGACAGCACCTGTAGGTTAGAGGTAGAGTCATATCTAATCTCAAAAGGGGGGACTGATGGGGAAATCAGGGACCACCTTGATATATTCTTATAATTCATACACACACATTCAGAATATGTCTGAACATGTCCAAGCTCTGCTAAGTCATTCTGCTGACAAGTGATTATCAATTAGAATTGCTGACAAAGTTAGGCCTAATCAGATAGAACCTTACCCCTGTACGTGTCTAACCCCAAGTTACCTCTTATGTAAGGATCACCTGATGAATTAAGAATGATTTCATATGTAATAAACAGTTGATTCGCGCTCAAACATAATGTATACGCCTACTCAAAAGTGTATATAACTGCATGTAACCAGTAAACGTCATGGCATTGGAAACAGATCACCTCTGTCTCTGTCCATCATTTCTCCGGAGAACCCACACATTTGGCAGCCATCCAAAATCCCTGAGGGTCTGACTTGCAGACCAACCCAACACGGTGCCACACAAAAGGTTGATACGTAACATGAGAATAATGGGGATAGGGGAAAATATGTGTAAGTGGGTTAAGAGCAGGCTCAGGAATAGGAAACAAAGGGTGGTTATCAGTGTTGAGCATTCCGATACCGCAAGTATCGGGTATCGGCCGATACTTGCGGTATCGGAATTCCGATACCGAGATCCGATACTTTTGTGGTATCGGGAATCGGAATCGGAAGTTCCCAGTGTATGGTTCCCAGGGTCTGAAGGAGAGGAAACTCTCCTTCAGGCCCTGGGATCCATATCCATGTAAAAAATAAAGAATTAAAATAGAAAATAGGGATATACTCACCCTCTGACGCGCCCTGGTAGTAACCGGCAGCCTGCTTTGCTTAAAATGAGCGCGTTCAGCACCTTCCATGACGTCACGGCTTCTGATTGGTCGCGTGCTGCTCATGTGACCGCCACGCGACCAATCACAAGCCGTGACGTCATTCTCAGGTCCTAAATTCCTAGAATTCAGAATTTAGGACCTGAGAATGACGTCACGGCTTGTGATTGGTCGCGTGGCGGTCACATGAGCGGCACGCAACCAATCAGAAGCCGTGACGTCATGGAAGGCCCTAAACGCGCTCATTTTAAGCAACGGAAGCTGCCGGTTAACAGCGGTAAGGTGCAGGGGCCTCCGGACAGGTGAGTATATCAATATTTTTTTATTTTAATTCTTTATTTTACACATTCATATGGATCCCAGGGCCTGAAGGAGAGTTTCCTCTCCTTCAGACCCTGGGAACCATAAGGGATACCTTCCGATACTTGAGTCCCATTGACTTGTATTGGTATCGGGTATCGGTATCGGCGAGATCCGATACTTTTCGGGTATCGGCCGATACTATCCGATACTGATACTTTCAAGTATCGGATGGTATCGCTCAACACTAGTGGTTATTAATGGAGCACACTCGGACTGGGTCACGGTTAGCAGTGGGGTACCACAGGGGTCAGTATTGGGCCCTCTTCTTTCTAACATATTTATTAATGACCTTGTAGGGGGCTTACAGAGTAGAATTTCAATATTTGCAGATGACACTAAACTCTGCAGGGTAATCAATACAGAGGAGGACAATTTTATATTACAGGAGCATTTATGTAAACTAGAAGCTTGGGCTGATATATGGTAAATGAGGTTTAATGGGGATAAATGTAAGGTTATGCACTTGGGCAGAAGAAATAACATGTATAATTATGTGTAAAACACTGCGCAAAACTGTCACTGAAAAAGACCTGGGAGCATGGGTGGATGACAAACTCACATTTAGTGGCCAGTGTCAGGCTGCTGCTACAAAGGCAAATAAAATAATGGGATGCATTAAAAGAGGCATAGATGCTCATGAGGAGAACATAATTTTACATCTATAAAAGTCACTAGTGCGACCACACTTAGAATACTGTGTATAGTGCTGGTCTCCGGTGTATAAGAAAGACATAGCTGAACTAGAGCGGGTGCAGAGAATAGTGACCAAGGTTATTAGAGGACTGGGGGGGTCTGCAATACCAAGACTGGTTATTACACTTGGAGCTGTTTAGTTTGGAAAAACGAAGACTAAGGGGTGATCTTATTACAATGTATAAATATATGAGGGGACATGTTATGGACCTGGTGGTTAGGAGCACCCAGAATGACCTGATGGTTAAAACGAAAACCTGAGTCAAGCTCTGAGGAGGTGGTAACTACTGACCGCAATCCCTAATCCTATCACACACACTAGAAATAGCTGTGGAGTGTTCCTAACTCTCCCTAGATGCCTCTTCACAGCCTAAGAGCTAACTACCCCTAAAGATAGAAAAAGAAGCCTACCTTGCCTCAGAGAAATTCCCCAAAGGAAAGGTAGCCCCCCACAAATATTGACTGTGAGTTAAGAGGGAAGTGACAAACACAGGAATGAAAACAGATTTTAGCAAAGGAGGCCGAATCTTCTCTAGATAGACAGAAGATAGGAAAGGGAACTGTGCGGTCAGTATTAAAAACTACAAAAACCACGCAGAGTGTGCAAAAAGACCTCCACACCGACTCACGGTGTGGAGGTGCAACTCTGCACCCCAGAGCTTCCAGCTAGCAAGAAAATATCATAATAGCAAGCTGGACTAGAAACATAGCATGTACTGAGAATATACTCAAAAACAAATGGACAACAAATGAACTAGCAGGGACTTTGCTTCTGCTGGAGTAGACAAGTCATCTGAGAAATCCAAGAGAGATCTGAACCAGTACTGAGACATTGACAGCTGGCATGAACTAACGACCTGAGCAGAGTTAAATAGGAAAGCCAGCAGAAACAATAAGTGAGGGCAGCTGAGAAAGCCAACCTCAAAGATCAGCAGTTCCACTCAAAGCCACCAGAGGGTGTCCAAGGACAGAACTCACTAAAGTACCATTCACGACCACAGGAGGGAGCCCGAGAACGGAATTCACAACAGGGACAGTACAGAGACCTTTCTAATGATTTTTTTACTCGTAGACCAGATACAGGGACAAAGGGGCATCCTCTACGTCTGGAGGAAAGAAGGTTTAAGCATAATAACAGACGCGGATTCTTTCCTGTAAGAGCAGTGAGACTATGGAACTCTCTGCCGTATGATGTTGTAATGAGTGATTCATTACTTAAATTTAAGAGGGGACTGGATACCTTTCTTGAAAAGTCTAATGTTACAGGTTATATACACTGGATTCCTTGATAGGGCGTTGATCCAGGGAACTAGTCTGATTGCCGTATGTGGAGTCGGGAAGGAATTTTTTTCCCCAAGGTGGAGCTTACTCTTTGCCACATGGGTTATTTTTTTTGCCTTCCTCTGGATCAACATGTTAGGGCATGTTAGGTTAGGCTATGGGTTGAACTAGATGGACTTAAAGTCTTCCTTCAATCTTAATAACTATGTTACTATGTTAGGGTGAGGTGTATTATCCTCTCCACCATCTTGTCTCTGTCCATATCCATCTTTGATGGGTAATTCTGAAAAATGATTTTATATGAAGGATCTTCACTGAGAGGATCTGATATTGTAGAAACCTGAATGAAAAGATAAGCAAATGTAACATAATAAAAATCCTGTGTAATAATACAATTACTGGAGATAATAAGGGAAACATATGAGGAGATTTATTATTTTACAATATTTAGTGTAAAATAAAGCCAGGCTGAATCAAAGAATGCGGAAACGTCTGAACAAAAGGATGACCGTCATAAAAATGATGTAGGAAGACTGACTTGAGTTTGGAAGCGTTTCACTACGACTCAATTAAGGACTATAGGTCACATCTGAAAATCATAATAGGCAAAATGGACGTAATATGAGAACATTGTCGAGCAAAGAAGTTTAACTTTAAATCGCCTGGCATGTGGTGGTCAATGATGAAGTCAGTTTGTCACCTTTAAAGGGAACCTGTCACCCCGTTTTTTCGGTATGAGCTAAAAATACTGTTAAATAGGGCCTGAGCTGAGCATTACAATAGTGTATTTTGTGGACCCCGATTCCCCACCTATGCTGCCGAAATACGTTACCAAAGTAGTCGTTTTCGCCTGTCAATCAGGCTGGTCTGGTCAAAAGGGCGTGGTGTCTTCCCCCAGATTTTGCGTAGTTTTCCGTTGGTGGCGTAGTGGTGTGCGCATGTCCAAGGTCCAGAATCCTCTGCCAGGGGATTGAAAAGAGCGCGCTGTTCGTTATTTCATTGGTGATCGGTGGGCGCGGCCATCTTCCTTTGGCCGCGCGTGCGCAGAAGCGGCGCTCTGCTGGCCGCGGCGCTCTGCTGGCCGCGGCTTCAGGAAAATGGCCGCCGCGATATCCATCTGCGCACGCGCGGCATCCCGCGGCCATTTTCCTGAAGCCGCGGCCAGCAGAGCGCCGCGGCCAGCAGAGCGCCGCTTCTGCGCACGCGCGGCCAAAGGAAGATGGCCGCGCCCACCGATCACCAATTAAATAACGAACAGCGCGCTCTTTTCAATCCCCTGGCAGAGGATTCTGGACCTTGGACATGCGCACACCACTACGCCACCAACGGAAAACTACGCAAAATCTGGGGGAAGACACCACGCCCTTTTGACCAGACCAGCCTGATTGACAGGCGAAAACGACTACTTTGGTAACGTATTTCGGCAGCATAGGTGGGGAATCGGGGTCCACAAACTACACTATTGTAATGCTCAGCTCAGGCCCTATTTAACAGTATTTTTAGCTCATACCGAAAAAACGGGGTGGCAGGTTCCCTTTAACTCTACCTCCCGAACTTTTTTCATACATGTCGGTAACAACTCAGGAGTCTAAGCATTTACTACAAGTTATTAGGAGACAATTCAGATTTCCAGATGACATCCTTTGGTACGACAGCTGGACTTGAAGCAGGATTTATGTTTACTTTTAAAGTCCAGGGACAAATATATCACAAAATAGGTCTGATGCTTCCTGTAGAAAATCAAGACCCAACATTTTTACAAATTTGCTGTTTGGCAGATGAACAGATACAAGCTGATCGACCTTGTGAAGTTATACCTGAGACAAAAAGACATTGTTTTGAATTTGCAAAGAGTTTTCCATCAACACAATCAGTTAGTAAACCTTTATAAAACAGCCTTAGAAAGAATGCCAAGTGCGGAATATCAGGGTGTAATAAGAGCAGACAAGACACAAAAGGAGATTTACTTCTCCCGGTGTTAATGAAGCAGCTATTGTAATGGTTGGACGGGACTTTCTAAGCCGAGATATAATTATTCAGCGACGAAGTGAAAATATTCAGCATATTACAGAATCACATAGATCATATAATGCTCTGTAATATCCGATAATATTGTGGAATGGCCAAGATGGCGATCACTATAATCTAACGCAGACTGATCCCAACACTGCGAGGCCGACCTATAAACCAACCAATAACAAATATCGGCTATGGACTTCTACGCCTACGAAATAATGATCAGACAACAATGGAGGCAACTTTCTCATCAATGTATAGTAGATCTGTATGCCAAGGTGGAGAGCGAGCGTCTTCTGTACATATGACTGAAGCAAGAAATATTCAGAGTGGATGAATACAGTAATTTAAGAAATGCTATTGCCAATTATGGCAACGTGGTGGACATTGGGTGAATGGTTATTTTACTGGCTACTTTTACAGGAAGTCCCAGACATAAGCACGAGTACGCTCAGGAGGCCATGACACATGTTCGGATATACAGCCTTCCAGATTTGCTTATTACAGTTACGTGTAATCCAACTTGGCCAGAGATAAGGGAAGAGCTTCTGAATGGCCAGTGCCCCTCTGATCAACAGGATTTAAAGGGACCCTGTCAGCTGGATTGTGCATAGTAACCTACACACAGGCGACATTATACTAATACTTTGATACCTTGGTTGATGAAATCCATCTTGTGGTTGTTGTTTAATCTTTATTTGCAATTTTCAGTTAATGAGATTCTCGTGGTTCGGGGCGGCCTGAGAGCGGGGCTCTACGTGGTGCTCTGCTTACATATTCATACTGATGGCTTCTGACAGGTCACTGATCCCTCGCTGACCTGCCCCCTATTTTACATACTGAATATCATATGTTTTAAAAAAAATAAACTCATATTCAGCAGGCAGGTTCCAGTGGGGGCGACGGTGCCTGCGCCATAGCATGTTCACATCTATAATGTCCTTTTAATTATTATATTTGACGATATAAACTTATTCAGAAAAAAAAATCTCAAAATTGCGCCGGCCGCACCTGTGCAGCAGCATCTATGGTGATCTGATGGATGTTACCACTCAGGTGCTGACCGTGCCATTTTGTTAGAGGGAAAAAAATTACTCCTCCAAGATGGCACCGGCGGTGCCTGTGCAGTAACATCTATAAGATCGCAAATAGATGCCACTGCACAGGCGCGGCTGGGGCCATTTTGAGAGAGATTTTTATTTTTTTTTAACCCCTTCACCCCCAAGGGTGGTTTGCACGTTATGGACCGGGCCAATTTTTACAATTCTGACCACTGTCCCTTTATGAGGTTATAACTCTGGAACGCTTCAACGGATCTTGGCGATTCTGACATTGTTTTCTCGTAACATATTGTACTTCATGATAGTGGTAAAATTTCTTTGATATTACCTGCGTTTATTTGCAGAAAAAATGGAAATTTGGCGAAAATTTTAAAATTTTGCAATTTTCCAACTTTGAATTTTTATGCCCTTAAATCACAGAGATATGTCATGCAAAATACTTAATAAGTAACATTTCCCACATGCCTACTTTACATCAGCACAATTTTGGAACAAAATTTTTTTTTGTTAGGGAGTTATAAGGGTTAAAAGTTGACCAGCAATTTCTCATTTTTACAACACCATTTTTTTTTAGGGACCACATCTCATTTGAAGTCATTTTGAGGGGTCTATATGATAGAAAATACCCATGTGTGACACCATTCTAAAAACTGCACCCCTCAAGGTGCTCAAAACCATATTCAAGAAGTTTATTAACCCTTCTGGTGCTTCACAGGAATTTTTGGAATGTTTAAATAAAAATGAACATTTAACTTTTTTTCACAAAAAATTTACTTCAGCTCCAATTTGTTTTATTTTACCAAGGGTAACAGGAGAAAATGGACCCCAAAATTTGTTGTACAATTTGTCCTGAGTACGCCGATACCCCATATGTGGGGGTAAACCACTGTTTGGGCGCATGACAGAGCTCGGAAGCGAAGGAGCGCCATTTGACTTTTCAATGCAAAATTGACTGGAATTGAGATGGGACGCCATGTTGCGTTTGGGGAGCCCCTGATGTGCCTAAACATTGAAACCCCCCACAAGTGACACCATTTTGGAAAGTAGACCCCCTAAGGAACTTCTCTAGAGGTGTGGTGAGCACTTTGACCCACCAAGTACTTCACAGAAGTTTATAATGCAGAACCGTAAAAATAAAAAATCATATTTTTTCACAAAAATTATTTTTCGCCCCCAATTTTTTATTTTCCCAAGGGTAAGAGAAGAAATTGGACCCCAACAGTTGTTGCACAATTTGTCCTGAGTACGCTGATACCCCATATGTGGCGATAAACCACTGTTTGGGCGCATGGGAGAGCTCGGAAGGGAAGTAGCACCGTTTGACTTTTCAATGCAAAATTGACAGGAATTGAGATGGGACGCCATGTTGCATTTGGAGAGCCACTGATGTGCCTAAACATTGAAACCCCCCACAAGTGACACCATTTTGGAAAGTAGACCCCCTAAGGAACTTATCTAGATGTGTTTTGAGCGCTTTGACCCACCAAGGGCTTCACAGAAGTTAATAATGCAGAGCCGTAAAAATAAAACAAAAATTTTTTCCCACAAAAATTATTTTTTTAGCCCCCAGTTTTGTATTTTCCCGAGGGTAGCAGGAGAAATTGGACCCCAAAATCTGTTGTCCAAGTTGTCCTGAATGCGATGATATACCATATGTGGGGAGAACCACTGTTTGGGCGCATGGGAGGGCTCGGAAGTGAAGGAGCGCCATTTGGAATGCAGACTTAGATGGAATGGTCTGCAGGCGTCACATTGCGTTTGCAGAGCCCCTAATGTACTTAAACAGTAGAAATCCCCCACAAGTGACACCATGTTGGAAAGTAGACCCCCTAAGGAACTTATCTAGATGTGTGGTGAGCGCTTTGACCCACCAAGGGCTTCACAGAAGTTTATAATGCAGAGCCGTAAAAATAAAACAAAAATTTTTTCCCACAAAAATTATTTTTCAGCCCCCAGTTTTGTATTTTCCCGAGGGTAACAGGAGAAATTGGACCCTAAAAGTTGTTGTCCAATTTGTCCTGAGTGCGCTGATACCCAATATGTGGGGGGAAACCACCGTTTGGACGCATGGAAGGGCTCGGAAGTGAAGGAGCGCCATTTGGAATGCAGACTTAGATGGAATGGTCTGCAGGCGTCACATTGCGTTTGCAGAGCCCCTAATGTACTTAAACAGTAGAAATCCCCCACAAGTGACACCATGTTGGAAAGTAGACCCCCTAAGGAACTTATCTAGATGTGTGGTGAGCGCTTTGACCCACCAAGGGCTTCACAGAAGTTTATAATGCAGAGCCGTAAAAATAAAACAAAAATTTTTTCCCACAAAAATTATTTTTCAGCCCCCAGTTTTGTATTTTCCCGAGGGTAACAGGAGAAATTGGACCCTAAAAGTTGTTGTCCAATTTGTCCTGAGTGTGCTGATACCCAATATGTGGGGGGAAACCACCGTTTGGACGCATGGAAGAGCTCGGAAGTGAAGGAGCGCCATTTGGAATGCAGACTTAGATGGAATGGTCTGCAGGCGTCACATTGCGTTTGCAGAGCCCCTAATGTACTTAAACAGTAGAAATCCCCCACAAGTGACACCATGTTGGAAAGTAGACCCCCTAAGGAACTTATCTAGATGTGTGGTGAGCGCTTTGACCCACCAAGGGCTTCACAGAAGTTTATAATGCAGAGCCGTAAAAATAAAACAAAAATTTTTTCCCACAAAAATTATTTTTCAGCCCCCAGTTTTGTATTTTCACGAGGGTAACAGGAGAAATTGGACCCTAAAAGTTGTTGTCCAATTTGTCCTGAGTGCGCTGATACCCCATATGTGGGGGGAACCACCGTTTGGATGCATGGGAGGGCTCGGAAGGGAAGGAGCGCCATTTGGAATGCAGACTTAGATGGAATGGTCTGCAGGCGTCACATTGCGTTTGCAGAGCCCCTAATGTACCTAAACAGTAGAAGCCCCGCACAAGTGACCCCATTTTGGAAACTAGACCCCCCAAGGAACTTATCTAGATGTGTTGTAAGAACTTTGAACCCCCAAGTGTTTCACTACAGTTTATAACGCAGAGCCGTGAAAATAAAAAATCCTTTTTTTTCCCACAAAAATTATTTTTTAGCCCCCAGTTTTGTATTTTCCTAGGGGTAACAGGAGAAATTGGACCCCAAAGGTTGTTGTTCTATTTGTCCTGAGTACGCTGATACCCCATATGTTGGGGTAAACCCCTGTTTGGGCACACGGGAGAGCTCGGAAGGGAAGGAGCACTGTTTTACTTTTTCAACGCAGAATTGGCTGGAATTGAGATCGGACGCCATGTCGCGTTTGGAGAGCCCCTGATGTGCCGAAACAGTGGAAACCCCCCAATTATAACTGAAACCCTAATCCAAACACACCCCTAACCCTAATCCCAACAGTAACCCTAACCACACCTCTAACCCTGACACACCCCTAACCCTAATCCCAACCCTATTCCCAACCGTAAATGTAATCTAAACCCTAACCGTAACTTTAGCCCCAACCCTAACCCTAACTTTAGCCCCAACCCTAACTGTAGCCTTAACCCTAGCCCCAACCCTAGCCCTAACCCTAATGGGAAAATGGAAATAAATACTTTTTTTTTATTTTTCCCTAACTAAGGGGGTGATGAAGGGGGGTTTGATTTACTTTTATAGCGGGTTTTTTAGCGGATTTTTATGATTGGCAGCCGTCACACACTGAAAGACGCTTTTTATTGCAAAAAATATTTTTTGCGTTACCACATTTTGAGAGCTATAAATGTTCCATATTTTGGTCCACAGAGTCATGTGAGGTCTTGTTTTTTGCGGGACGAGTTGACGTTTTTATTGGTAACATTTTTGGGCACGTCACATTTTTTGATCGCTTTTTATTCCGATTTTTGTGAGGCAGAATGACCAAAAACCAGCTATTCATGAATTTCTTTTGGGGGAGGCGTTTATACCGTTCCGCGTTTGGTAAAATTGATAAAGCAGTTTTATTCTTCGGGTCAGTACGATTACAGCGATATCTCATTTATATTATTTTTTTTATGTTTTGGCGCTTTTATACGATAAAAACTATTTTATGGAAAAAATAATTATTTTTGCATCGCTTTATTCTCAGGACTATAACTTTTTTATTTTTCTGCTGATGATGCTGTATGGTGGCTCGTTATTTGCGGGACAAGATGACGCTTTCAGCGGTACCATGGTTATTTATATCTGTCTTTTTGATCGCGTGTTATTCCACTTTTTGTTCGGCGGTATGATAATAAAGCGTTGTTTTTTGCCTCGTTTTTTTTTTTTTTTTCTTACGGTGTTTACTGAAGGGGTTAACGAGTGGGCCAGTTTTATAGGTCGGGTCGTTACAGACGCGGCGATACTATATATGTGTACTTTTATTGTTTTGTTTTTTTTATATTTAGGTAAAGAAATGTATTTATGGGAATAATATATTTTTTTTTTTTTTCATTATTTTGGAATATTTTTTTTTATTTTTTTTTACACATTTGGAAATTTTTTTTTTTACTTTTTTACTTTGCCCCAGGGGGGGACAATACAGATCGGTGATCTGCCAGTTTGCATAGCACTCTGACAGCTCACCGATCTGATTGAAGTGCAGGCTGCTTCACAGTGCCTGCTCTGAGCAGGCTTCTGTGAAGCCACCTCCCTCCCTGCAGGACCCGGATCCGCGGCCATCTTGGATCCGGGTCTGGAGCAGGCAGGGAGGGAGGTAAGACCCTCGCAGCAACGCGATCACATCGCGTTGCTGCGGGGGGCTCAGGGAAGCCCGCAGGGAGCCCTCTCCCTGCGCGATGCTTCCCTGCATCGCCGGCACATCGCGATCATGTTTGATCGCGGTGTGCCGGGGGTTAATGTGCCGGGGGCGGTCCGTGACCGCTCCTGGCACATAGTGCCGGATGTCAGCTGCGATATGCAGCTGACACCCGGCCGCGATCGGCCGCGCTCCCCCCGTGAGCGCGGCCGATCGGCTATGACGTACTATCCCGTCAAGGGTCAGATAGGCCCAGGTCACCTCGACGGGATAGTACGTCAAAGGTCACAGAGGGGTTAATAAGTTTATATCACCAAATAAAAAAATTTAAATGAGTATTGTAGATGTGATCGTGCTATGGCACAGCAGTTGCCACTGGCACCTACCTGCTGAATGTGAAATTATTTTTCTTCAAAACATATTACATTCAGTGTGTAAAATAGGGGGCAGGTCAGTGAGGGATCAGGGATCAGGTACAGGGACCTTACAACTAAGTAGCAGAAAACACACTGATTACTAAAGGTGCTAAGGTACCTCCCAATAATGGAGGGAGCCTTAAATATCAAACATCTCCGTCATGCAACGTGAAGGAAAGGCTATGAGCAACATGAAGGGATAAGGGAAAGGGAACCAAACGCTAGGGAAGGGGGAAATGAAGACCCCTAGACAGATCTATCGTCACCCTGTCTGCCCTATTGTCTCTACATAGGGTCCGCAATTATCGCCGAGCAGGATACATAATCGTTGCCTGATCCTGGCGATAAGTCCTGCAACGGGAAGGACAGGATAGCGCTAGTCACTCCCCACTACAGCTAAAGACAGCTAGGATACACAAAACAAGGGGAAACATAGTTTGAGTAGACGCAGAGAGAAACATCGTCGTCCTTCAAACTCCACAGAGGACGCTAGGTGACTGCTGCAGCTCCAGGCCTCAACAGGAACGTGCAAATAGAAAATATCACCCGCACTTGGAAGCAGCAAGTATATCACACTCAGGTCCAGGTGTGGCCACTAGCAGCAGGGAGGTGGCCACTCGTCTGCTAAGCAAACTACTGAGATCTTCTGCAGTGGATGCAGTGTAACGGTCTGCAGCCTCTGACACATCCGGCTATTGGCTGGGGATGTTTGCAGAAGTGCAGGTGCTGCCCCTGTGATAGGCCGGAGCGCGCCCGGAGCACACTGCCAGGAGACCTGCGCCACACAACCGACTAGAAGTCATCTCCGCGTCCAATGCAGAGGAAAGAGCGGCTCCACCACCTAACACCAGAACTATAGATGGAGGCGCACGGCTCAGTCAGCACTAGGACTGCCCGGAATCCAGCGCTCTGGAAACTCCCGTCTGTAATATCACTGAGGGCTCAGGGGAGAGAAAGTATCACAGACTTGGAAGGTAATTGGGGTTAATGTACCGTGGGGCACAAGAAAGTGACCGAGGCCCGAGATCCGCACCTCCAGAGATCTGCAGGATCCAATCACTTACTGCAGGAGACTTCTGCCAAACGTTACCTGATCTTAAAGGGCAACTCCAGCAGAGGAGCTGAATGGCTGCACTGTGCGCACAGGACCTGTGATGAGGTCACAGGAGGGGAGGAGTCAGGGTCACATGATCAGGGGCCTCAGTGTATGCAGGACTCTGCTGTGCTGGTTGTCATGGTGCTGGATGAGGGGAAGTTTATGTGTGAGGTCAGGAGGGGTTTACAGTGTGGATGTAGCAGAGCCGTGTGTGTACGAGGTGTACGGAGCGGAGCCAAGTGTGTACAAGGTGTACGGAGCGGAGCCGTGTGTGTACGAGGTGTACGGAGCGGAGCCGTGTGTGTACGAGGTGTACGGAGCGGAGCCGTGTGTGTACGAGGTGTACGGAGCGGAGCCGTGTGTGTACGAGGTGTACGGAGCGGAGCCGTGTGTGTGAGGTGTACGGAGCGGAGCCGTGTGTGTACGAGGTGTACGGAGCGGAGCCGTGTGTGTACGAGGTGTACGGAGCGGAGCCGTGTGTGTACGAGGTGTACGGAGCGGAGCCGTGTGTGTGAGGTGTACGGAGCGGAGCCGTGTGTGTGAGGTGTACGGAGCGGAGCCGTGTGTGTGAGGTGTACGGAGCGGAGCCGTGTGTGTGAGGTGTACGGAGCGGAGCCGTGTGTGTGAGGTGTACGGAGCAGAGCCGTGTGTGTGAGGTGTACGGAGCAGAGCCGTGTGTGTGAGGTGTACGGAGCAGAGCCGTGTGTGTGAGGTGTACGGAGCAGAGCCGTGTGTGTGAGGTGTACGGAGCAGAGCCGTGTGTGTGAGGTGTACGGAGCAGAGCCGTGTGTGTGAGGTGTACGGAGCAGAGCCGTGTGTGTGAGGTGTACGGAGCAGAGCCGTGTGTGTGAGGTGTACGGAGCAGAGCCGTGTGTGTGAGGTGTACGGAGCAGAGCCGTGTGTGTAAGGTGTACGGAGCAGAGCCGTGTGTGTACGAGGTGTAAGGAGAGGGCAGTATATAACACGTGAACATGGTGATGTTTCGGTGTAATGACCTTTCTCAGACACTCGCTGGATGGGGGCGCTGTGGGCAGGAATATCTTATAAGGCGCTGCACAATTTATAAGGTAATTTCTGGAGAATGAGGCGACCCCCAGAATGTGGCAGGAGATCTCGCGGCTCCGGAGGGAAGAATCACTGTTTGGTTTCTGGATTTTACATTTGCCTGGAATAATGTGCAGCGGCCAGAACAGCGACCCCCCCCTCCTCCCCCAAAGTGACCCCATTACAGATCCACTGTCCTCAGGGAATCCATCTGGGTGTGGGGGGCATTTTCTTCCCACCATTACATCATAGATCTTTATATTTCTGGGTCATGGAAAAATTATTTTTTTCCACTAAAATGTTTTAGATCTAAATTTTTCAATTTCGCAAAGTAAAATGGAGCCACAATTTATACGGAAATTTCTCCCAAACATGAGGCCAGAAATGACTGCACACGGCCGGGCTCCAATGGGGAGAGTCACTGTTTTGCTTTTGGAGCAGTAATTTGGCAGTCCTCGCTTGTGGGGGCCAATTACAAAGCCCCCGAGGTGTGTGAAGACATACAACCCCCTAAAGTGACCCCATTTTGGACACTGTACCCTCCAGGGAAGTCATCTCAGGGGGTAATGGGCATTTTTATCCCACCGGTGTCACTGATTTATCACTTGGCTGTGAAGATAATATTACATTTGTTCTGAGGCGCAGCTCAGGGGGAAACATCTGAGTGGGCTCCTACCCAGGTGTCACGGTGGTACCTCACCTGCCCTCTCAGCGCCTCCCTACTCACTATGGTCACCGCACGGCTTCTCAGCATGTTGCATTAGGGGGGATTGGCCGGTCTCTACAGGAATATAACCCTGCTGTGTCCTTCAGAGATTAGGTTCCCCAGCCTATCCCCTGCCGGCAGGTCCTATATTAGGCAGCTCCACCCACCGCTCTGCTGACTGTTAGTTCCTAGGCAGTTCATTCTGCTTGTGTCCAGTTGGGGGTTCCTGTTGTTCCTCACACTTGTGTCTCTGACCCCTGATCAGCTGCTCCAGTCCTGGGGACTACCCTGGAGTAGTACCTGGTGTCTACCTGCTGTCCATCCTGTCCTCCCCACCAGTAGCTGTAGTGAAGACCTGGTGGACATCTAGTTACACCCCTCCAGGGTAAGTCCGGCCCGTAGTGCAGGGGGTCCACATCCACCAGTGTTACACCAAGTAATTGTGCACGTGTCCCAAATTTTGAAGCACAGAGCATGCGGCGCACATAGCAAATTTTGGCCACACTCCAATCCACGCACATTTACCATTTCTTTCTGCCCTGACAGGAGGAGTTGTCAGAGGGGCGCTGGTACTGAGGGAAATTCAGCAGACGACTGAGACTGCAGGGCGTAGACCCAAATTCCAGACAGTCCGCTGTATCCGGGATAGTTGGGACTAGAGGGGAGCAGGAGGTGGATTCAGGGGTTTCTGGTCCAGCACGTGGGACCTGGGGATTATTGTTTGTTCCTTCATTCACAGTCGGAGCCTCCAGAACTTTCTCATCTTTATGTAGCGTCACTATACGGCATCCGGCTTTGTTGTGTCTGTACGGCCGTGTTCACACGGTGCAGAAATACTGTGTTTTTTGTTTTCTGCAGGATTCGCACCAAACTCCTAACATTTGATGCGTTTTTGGTGCAGATGTGAAGCCGCGGTTTTAATGCTTTTTATAGTACAGAAAAGCTTTGATTCTACAATTAATAAAGTTTCTGCAGTTTTTTACCTGCGTTTTTATTAGGCTCCACATAGAAGACGAGAAAAAAAAGCCCCAAAACCGCACAGATCAGCCGCGTCCTTGGGGAACAGCAGGCGCCTTCTTTGTGAAAGGAGTTTTTATTAAGGATTTTTTACATAAATTGGGTAAAGAAAAAGGAGGAGACGGATTATAAATACCCAGTAATATCGACACCAACAGGAACCAAATAACAGCAAAAAGGGGAAATATAAAGGGATGAAAGATAGAGGCAAAATACAGGGGGGAAAGGGTTAAGGATGAGAAGGGGGAGGGAAATATGCTTTATTAAGGAAATGGGGAAAAGGGAAAAATGAAAGAGTAGGACAATGAAAAATATTGGTCTGTACAAGATATGTGAGGGGAAGAGGTTAAGGTACATATATAAGACCTTATATGTAAAACATTCAAGAGGCCGGAGGGGAAGAAAAGGAATGGGAAAGGCAAGGAAAGAAAAGGGGAAGGAAGAACAGCGGTAACAGGCGGAGGGACGACATATAGAGAAATACTGACTGTTACATAATGTGAGATACTGAGTGCTGGATCCTAAGGCTGTGTGCAATCTTTGCATTTTTTTCCCTTTTTTTCGCTATAAAAACACATAAAAAACGCATACATATGCATCTCATCAATTAGAATGCATTCCGCAATTTTGGTGCACATGATGCGTTTTTTTTCCGCAAAAAAACACTTCACGGTAAAAAAACGCAGCATGTTCATTAATTTTGCGGATTTTTCACGTTTTTCCCGCTATTTAATGCATTGGGGAAAAAACGCACAAAAACGCGAGAAAAACGCGAAAAAAATGCATGTGGATTTCTTGCAGAAAATGTCCGGTTTTCTGCAGGAATTTTCTGCAAGAAATCCTGACATGTGCACATACCCTAATAGCGGCGCAGTTCTTAAAAAAGCTTCCTGAACTCTGGGGTTTGATGCATTTTTTCTCTATAAGCTTCTTCTGACAAAAACGTAAGAAGAAACAAAATGTATGAAGAGAAAAAAACGCCGTTACATTTATAAGCGCAGAATCAAAGCTTTTCTGTACTATTAATAAAGTGTTAAACGCGGCTTCATATCTGCCCAAACACGCATCAAATATGGGGGAAAACGCATAAAAGATACGCAGCAAATACACAATAATCAGAGAAGATTGTCACTGCGTCACCTGGTGCGGACTCCTGCAGAACAAAGAACATGTGAACACGGCCTCAGCATTAGTTTATTACATTATTTTATAGGTATAAGGGTATGTTTCCACGTTCAGGAAACGCTGCGTTTTTGACGCTGCGTTTTTCCGCAGCGTCAAAAATGCAGCGTCCAGATGTTACAGCATAGTGGAGGGGATTTCATGAAATCCAGACTCCACTATGCGTTAAAAAACGCATGCGTTTTTGCCGCGAAAACGCATGCGTGGTGCGTTTGTTCTAAACGCAGCATGTTGCTACTATGAGCAAAACACGCAGGAACACCGCAGGTGACCTGCCAGTGACCTCAGGTGCAGTTTTGGTCAGGATTTTACCTGCATAAAATCCTGACCAAAGCCTGAAGCAAAACTGAACGTGGAAACATACCCTAATAGAGAAAAATATCAAGTACGCCAGTTTTCCCCATAATTTACAGATTCCTGTAAATAATCTGATCGCTGCGTTGTGCGGGTCGTTACGATTATATTGACACAAACATGTCCGTGTTATTTACTGATTTGTGATGCTTATTATTTAACCACTTAACCCCCGGAGCTTTTTTCGTTTTTCGCTCCCCTTTTTCCAGAGCCATAACTTTTTTATTTTTCCGTCAATATGGCCACGTGAGGGCTTATTTGTTTGTGGGATGAGATCTACTTTTGAACGATACCATTGGTTTTGCCATGAGGTGTAACAAGTGCGATGAAATTGCAAAAAAAGTGCAGTACCACACTTGTTTTTTGTTTGGCTTTTTTGCTAGGTTCACTAAATGCTAAAACTGACCTGATATTATGATTCTCCAGGACATTACGAGTTCATAGACACCAAACATGTCTAGGTTTTTTTTATCTAAGTGGTGAAAAAAAATTCCCAAATTTGCTAAAAAAAAAATAAAAAAAAAAATTGCGCAATTTTCCGATACCTGTAGCGTCTCCAATTTTCGTGATCTGGGGTTGGGTGAGGGCTCAGTTTTTGCGTGCCAAGCTGGCGTTTTTAATGATACCACTTTTGTGCAGATATGTTATTTTGATCGCCCGTTATTACATTTTAATGCAATGTTGCGGCGACCAGAAAAATGTAATTTTGGCTTTTTGATTTTTTTTCATTACGCCGTTTAGCGATCAGGTTAATCCTTTTTATTTATTGATAGATCGGGTGATTCTGAACGTGGCCATACCAAACATGTGTAGGTTTCATTTTTTTTTTTTTATTGGTTTATTTTGATTGGGGCGAAAGGGGGGTGATTTGAACTTTTATATTTTTTTTATATTTTTAAACACATTTTTTGTTTTGGCATGCTTCAATAGCCTCCATAGGAGACTAGAGGCATGCACTACATGATCGCCTCTGCTACATAGAGGTGAAGCACAGATCACCTCTACAGTATGTAGCAGAAATGCAGCATTGCTACGAGCACTGACCACAGGGTGGCGCTCACAGCAATCTGCCATCAACAACCATAACGTTCTCAGGGAGACCTCAGGATGTTATGGCAATGCACCGAAGACCCGGGATCATGTGACGGGGGTCAGCGGTGCGAACGCTTCCGGCCGCGCGGCCGGTGGCGCTTATTAAATGCCGCTGTCAAAGTTTGACAGTGGCATTTAACTAGTTAATGGGTGCGGGCGGATTGCGATTCCGTTCACGTCAATTGCAGACACATGTCTGCTGTTGAAAGCTCCGGCGGTGAGCCCACCTCAAAGAGGGGGGAGTCTGCCAGCTGACGGACTATCCCGTCAGCTGGCAGAAAGGGGTTAAAAAACGCATTAAAATTTACATTATTTTTCATTATCAAGTGTTTTTTATTATTATTTTTTAGTAATTTTATAGGATGAAAAAATCTTATTCTCCTCTAGAATACAGAAACATCCATTGTACACAGCAGTGTAGTTCTATCAGTATAATCTGCCTGTAGTCAGAGCCTGGAACATACACTGCTCAAAAAAAATAAAGGGAACATTAAAATCTCACATCCTAGATATCACTGAATGAAATATTTCAGTTGTAAATTTGTATTCATTATATAATGGAATGTATTGAGAACAATAAAACCTAAAAATGATCAACGTAAATCACAACTAATATCCTACGGAGATCTGAAGTTGGAATGATGCTCAAAATCAAAGTGGAAAATGAACTTACAGGCTGATCCAACATCACTGGAAATGCCTCAAGACAAGGAAATGATGCTTAGTAGTGTGTGGCCTCCACGTGCCTGTATGACCTCCCTGCAATGCCTGGGCATGCTCCTGATGAGGCGGCGGATGGTCTCTTGAGGGATCTCCAACCAGACCTGGACTAAAGCTTCCGTCAACTCTTGGACAGTCTGTGGTGCAACATGACGTTGGTGGATGGTGTGAGACTTGATGTCCCACATGTGCTCAATCGGATTCAGGTCTGGAGAATCGGCGAGCCAGTCCATAGCTTCAAATGCCTTCATCTTGCAGGAACTGCTGACACTCCAGCCACATGAGGTCTGGCATTGTCCTGCATTACAGAGGTCAGACATTTCCTGTATTTCTTGACCAAGTTTGCACACACTGCAGCAGGGATTTTGACCCATTCCTCCATACAGATCTGCTCCAAATCTTTCAGGTTTCGGGGCTGTCGCTGTGTAAAATTGATTTTCTATTGGTTTCAGATATGGAGACTGGCTAGGCCACTCCAGGACCTTGAAATGCTTCTTACTGAGCCACTCCTTAGTTGCTCTTGCTGTGTGTTTCGGGTCATTGCCATGCTTGAAGACCCAGCCACGACCCATCTTCAATGCTCCTACTGAAAGAAGGAGGTTGTTGGCCAAAATCTTGCGATCCACGACCCATCCATCCTCCCTTCAATATAGTGAAGTTGTCCTGTCTGCTTTGCAGAAAAGCATCCCCAAAGTATGATGCTTCCCCACCATGCTTCATGGTTGGAACAGTGTTCTTGGAGTTGCACTCATTCTTCTTCTTCCTCCAAATATGGTGAAAGGAGTTGATAGCAAAAAGTTCTATTTTTGTCTCATCTGACCACATGACCTTCTCCATTGCCTCCTCTGGATCATCCAGATGGCCATTGGTGAACTTCTAACGGGCCTTGACATGTGCTGGCATGAGCAGCAAGATCTTGCGTGCCCTGAAAGATTTTAATCCATGACGGCATATTGTGTTTGTAGTACTACCACTGGCATCCCTGCATGGTGTCCCCTTCCCCCTCCATGCAGGGACGCCGGCTTACTCACTGCCATGGATCCTTGGCGCAATCATCTGCATTCTCCTGCTTCCTGGTTGTGTGAGCGCTGCAGCACCCAGCGGCACACCTAATATGCACGTGCGCACCCCCCCATTCTTAAAGGGGCAGAGCAAACAAATACTACAACCCCTGGCAAAAATTACATAATCACCAGCCTTGGAGGATGTTCATTCAGTTGTTTAATTTTGTATAAAAAAAGCAGATCAGAGACATGGCACAAAACAAAAGTAATTTCAAATGGCAACTTTCTGGCTTTAAGAAGCACTAAAAGAAATCAAGAACAAAAAATGTGGTAGTCAGTAATGGTTACTTTTTTCAACCAAGCATAGGGGAAAAATTTTGGAGTCACTCAATTCTGAGGGAAAAAATTCTGGAATCACCCTGTAAATTTTCATTCCCAAAACCTAACACCTGCATCAAATTAGAGCTGCTCGTTAGTCTGCATCTAAAAAGGAGTGATCACACCTTGGAGAGCTGTTGCACCAAGTGGACTAATAGTAAGAGACCTAGCACTCAACTTTAGCTAAGATGCAGCAGGAAAGATTTATTGTAGTAAATACAGGAAAACGTTTCTGTCAATTGTGACCTTCATCAGTTACTACAAGAAACACAGACATCTGTGTCGGTATAAGGAAAAAGTGACAAACAAAATAATAACAATAACAAAAGTATATACAAAAGACATAGCAAACCATATAAGGTCATAATATCACATAACAATATACCGGCAAAGCTAGGAGTCAAGCACAATACCAATTCCAATCTCTATTGTTGGATCTATAATCAAGAGAAGGTGTAGAGGTGCCTGAATAGGTCAAAAAGGGACATACCAGAAAGTTGTTAAATAGAAGCCGGTGACGGGAAATGTAATCGCTGTACGATCCTGCATACAGATAAGGGTCAAGTGAGTGGACTACATGTATAGGTGCCAAGTAGTATAGGAAAGTCTAGTCCACCTACATATATCAAGATTAGTTCAGCGTGGTTGTTGTAGACAAGCCTGCTGTGAGCAAATAGGAAGATTCCTAGGAGGCAATAGGAAGTGGCAGCTTATAATAATAGAAAGGCCGGAGTATTGAGAGGAGAGATAAATCCGTTACCTGGAGCTGCAGTGCTCCCCGACGTGGTATCCACCGCTTCTGACCATGTAGTGTCAGCGTGCCCATATAAGAAGGGAAGGGGCGGGACTATAGAGTGATGCGGCCAATAAGACAGCTAAGCTGCTGGACGGAAGTGAAGAGGCTGTGCGCACAATGCCGTACTTGCGGTAGTGATACAGCTGAAAAAATCACTAAACTGTGGAGGTGCAGTGGGTATATGTGTGATATGATATCGCGTTCCTAACCCGGGTGGAAGTGGAAACCCAGAGCGATGGTGTAAGAAGCCGACTGTGGGCGTGTCCATAGAATCACATGACGATTGTGGGCGGGGCCAAGAAACGGGATCCTGAGACTGAATGGAAAGGAAAGTTATACATACAGTAACTGCAATGGGATCCAACGTAGCGCCCCCGTACGCAAATGCCTACATGGTGGATTTTGAGGAAAATATCATTTACAAACAAGCACTCTTTTGAGAGAATGTAATTGTATGGAAACGCTACATTGATGATGCCTTTTGTATATGGGGGGGGCTCTTCAGAGACACTCCCAATGTTCTTTAATCTCCTGAATACCTCTTGGCCTGGGATACAATTCGCAATGAGCCATGATCCCTATCGTATCAACTATTTGGACACAATGGTTATCATACCGCTGCTGCCGCCTTCCCAGTCCTGTCATTCTTACCTGTCTTCGGCATCCCGGCGCGCCTCTCCTTCTGCGGCGTTTCTCTCTCCGCGCTCGCTCCCAGCCTCTGCTTCTCGTGCGCGCGTGCATACCAGGTTCAGTGCTGCGCGTGTGCACTTCTGATCCTCTGTTGGGGCTCCTCTTCATCTCCTCTATGGTTCTGGAGGACTAGTACCCGGAAGTCGGTCCTCCTTATTGTCCTCTCTATGGTTCTGGAGGTCTGTTACCTAGAAGTTCTACCCTACCTTTAGGTATTTAAACTGCTTCCTGCCGTCCCTCTATGCCTGGTTATCATTTGTTCCTTCAGGTGTTCCTGGCCACTCTTAGTCTCTGAGAAGTTCGTTTTCCCTCTGACTTTGGGTTTATCCTGTCTTTCCTGTATCCTGCTAGCCTCTGCGTTCCCTCAGTTCCTCCGCCAGTCCCTGCACTGCTGTAGTTTACCCATCAGTCCTGTATCTCTGCAGTACTCACCTATCCTGTGGTCCTACTATCTCCGCCTCTTCTTGGTCTTCTCCCGTCCTGGTCCTCCAGCTTCTGTGGTGATAGTCCCTCACGGGCCTGCCCCTAACTCTCCCTGTATAGGGGGCGGTCTATCTGGTCAGCTCATCCGTGAGGGGTTCGTCGTTGCGGTCTAGAGGGTCCACTTTCCGTTTTCCCTCTTTGAATCGTCACACACAATCATATAACCAAGCCATGGACCCCGCTGGTGTCTCTGCCACTCAAAAGGAGTTACTTTTTTTGCGGGAGAACCAGACTAGAATCATGTCCTTTCTCAAGAACATGGAGTCTCGTCTCGCGACGTTACAGTCTACCGACCCTGGTAACGCTACTCAGTTGGCGGCTCTTCAGCAAGAGTTAAGTCAACAACGGGACACTCAGTCCCATATTTTGAATTTTATGGCCGCTGTCGATAATCGACTTCTTTCTCTTCAGATAGCCGCTTCTGCTCCTGTACAGGCGTCCGCTTCACAGCCCTCGCCCCGTCTTGCCAGGCCACCTCGGTATGGTGGGGATCCTAAATTATGACGCGGGTTTCTCAACCAGTGTCAACTACACTTTGAATTATCTCCACTACTGTACCCAACTGACCGAGCTAAGGTGGCTTTTGTGGTGTCCCATTTGGAGGGCGAGGCTTTGGCTTGGGTGAACCCTCTTTGGGAGCGAGATGATCCAGTGGTTTCTCAACGTGCTCTCTTTTTAGACACCTTCCGCAAGGTGTTTGATGAACCTGGTCGTCTGGTATCGACTACTGAGTCCCTTTTCAACCTTAGTCAGGGGATCCTTTCTGTAGCTCAATATGCCATCCATTTCCGGACGCTGTCCTCTGAGTTAGGTTGGAATAATGAGGCTTTGGTGAGAGCATTTTGGTGAGGTTTGTCTTCTCGTATTAAGGATGAGCTGGCAGGGCGTGATACTCCTTCTGCTTTAGATGACCTTATCTCTTTGGCGACTCGCATTGATTTTCGGTTCCAGGAGCGTTCTCGTGAGGTTGTCAGAGAGAGGAGACCTCCTCGTTTATCCTCCATTACACATGGTACTTTTCTTTCCCAAACCACTGCAGCTTCTTCCTCTTCTTCCCCTGAGCCTATGCAGGTTGATCGCCTCCAGCCTGCCGAAAAATGCCGAAAGGAGAGACTCGCACAGGGCTTATGCTTTTATTGTGGCAGCGCTTCTCATCTTCTGCGTTCTTGTCCCCAGAAGCGGGGAAACACCTCCGCCTAGGTCAGGTAAGAGAGGCCTCCCTAGGTAGCCATGATTCCTCTCCACCTTTGATTTTACCTGTCATTTTACACATGGGTTACAGTCGCTTCTCTCTTGAGGCTTATGTAGATTCTGGTGTGGCTGGGAATTTTGTTGAGCTGGTTGAGAGGCTTGGGATTCCTGTCAGATCCTTGGAGGTTCCTAGGCAAATAGCTTCTGTCGACGGTCAGCCTTTGCGGGAGGTCGTTTCTTCTGTCACAGAGGAGATTGAGATTCAAATTGGAGCTTTACATCGAGAAAAGTTAGCATTTTATGTTTTACCGTCTTTATCCCATGCATTTCTTTTAGGACTCCCCTGGCTAAGAACCCATGAACCTTCTCTGAATTGGCGTACTGGGGACGTCCTAACCTGGGGACAGTTTTGTCAAAACAGATGCCTGCTTCCCGTCAAGCCTGCTAGTCTCTCTCCCTCGTCTCCGGAACTAGCGAATCTACCCGCAGCTTATCACTCTTTTTCGGACGTTTTCAACAAAAAGGAAGCAGAGGTCTTACCTCCGCATCGCCCATACGACTGTCCGATAGATCTTGTATCCGGCTCTACTCCTCCTAGAGGTTGTATTTATCCTCTGTCACCCTCCGAGACTCTAGCCATGTCTGAATATGTCCAAGAGAATCTGGCCAGAGGCTTTATATGGAAGTCCTCCTCACCTGCAGGCGCTGTTTTTTTCTTCGTCAAGAAGAAGGACGGTTCCCTTCGTCCCTGCATTGATTACCGTGGCCTCAATAACATCACCATTAAAAACAAGTATCCATTTCCTCTCATCCCAGAACTTTTTGATCGTCTGCGTGGAGCACGAATCTGCACTAAACTGGATCTCAGAGGAGATTACAACTTGATCTGAATTCATTCGGGAGATGAATGGAAGACTGCGTTTAACACCAGAGACAGTCATTCTGAGTATTTGGTGATGCTTATGTAATGCTCCTGCAGTTTTTCAAGAGTTGGTGAATGATGTTTTTCAGGACCTACTTTACACCTGTGTAGTGGTGTACTTAAACGACATCCTTGTGTTTTCACCTTCACCGGATCTGCTTTCTCATAGGAGACATGTGCGGCAAGTTTTTCTCCGTCTGAAGGAGAATCGTCTGTATGCTAAACTTGAGAAGTGTGCCTTCGAACAGTCGTCCCTGCCGTTCCTGGTCTTCATCATCTCTGATTCTGGTCTGTGTATGGATCCGGCTAAAGTTTCTGCCGTACTCAACTGGCCACGTCCGCTTGGGGTTAAGGCGATTCAGCGTTTTCTAGGATTCGCGAATTACTATCGGCAATTTATTCCCCATTTCTCCTCCTTGTCGGCTTCCATCTCCTCTTTGATAAAGAAGGGTGCCAATCCTCGTCTTTGGCCAGCTGAGGCTGAAAAGGCTTTCCACTCTCTCAAAGAAGCATTCGCCTCCGCTCCTTTACTCCATCGCCCTGACGCTAATAAACCCTTTTTCCTAGAGGTTGACCCCTCTGCTGTCAGTGCCGGAGCTGTGCTTTATCAGAAGTCTTCTACTGGTCGTCTTGTGCCCTGTGGTTTCTTCTCCAAGAGTTTTTCTTCCTCTGAAAGAAATTATTCCATTGGCGACAGAGAACTTTTGGCCATTACATTGGCCTTAGAGGAGTGGAGATATCAGTTGGAAGGAGCCTTACATCCCTTTGTCATCTTTACGGATCATAAGAATTTGGCATACATTCGTTCAGCGCACCGACTGAATCCACGACAGGCCAGGTGGGCCTTGTTCTTTGCCCGGTTTGACTTTGAACTTCGCTTCCTGCCTGGAGAAAAGTACTTCAAAGCTGACGCTCTATCCAGGTCCTTCTTGTCGGTGGACACTGAGGAGGAATCCTCGCACATCATTGACCCCGCTAGAATCATCACACTTGCTCCAGTATCTATGACCTCTTTACCTCCGGGTAAGACTTTCATTTCTGAGAGGAACAGGAGACTTGTGTTACTCTGGGGACATGCTTCCAAGCTAGCAGGACATGTCGGTTTTAAGAAAACTCTTGATCTAATATCTCGTTACTACTGGTGGCCCACTCTTTTGAAGGATGTCCAAGCTTTTGTGGTCTCTTGTCCTTCCTGTGCCAAGAACAAATACCCAGGCGGCTTCCTTCCGGACTTCTTCTTCCTCTTCCAGTGCCTACTGCTCCGTGATAACATATTGCAATGGATTTCTTAACTGATCTGCCTCGTTCCTGTGGTTGTACCGTCATCCTCATGGTTGTGGCCCGTTTTTCTAAAATGGCACATTTCATTGCTCTTCTGTTGTGAATTCCGTTTCTGTTGTGAATTCCGTTCTCGGGCTCCCTCCTGTGGTCGTGAATGGTACTTTAGTGAGTTCTGTCCTTGGACACCCTCTGGTGGCTTTGAGTGGATCTGCTGATCTTTGAGGTTGGCTTTCTCAGCTGCCCTCACCTATTGTTTCTGCTGGCTTTCCTATTTAACTCTGCTCAGGTTGTTAGTTCATGCCAGCTGTCAATGTCTCAGTACTGGTTCAGATCTCTCTTGGATTTCTCAGATAACCTGTCTACTCCAGCAGAAGCTAAGTCCCTGCTAGTTCATTTGTTGTCCATTTGTTTTTGAGTATATTTCTCAGTATATGCTATGTTTCTAGTCCAGCTTGCTATTATGATATTTCCTTGCTAGCTGGAAGCTCTGGGGGTGCAGAGTTGCACCTCCACACCGTGAGTCGGTGTGGAGATCTTTTTGCACACTCTGCGTGGTTTTTGTAGTTTTTAATACTGACCGCACAGTTCCCTTTCCTATCTTCTGTCTATTTAGAGAAGATTCGGCCTCCTTTGATAAAATCTGTTTTCATTCCTGTGTTTGTCACTTCCCTCTAACTCACAGTCAATATTTGTGGGGGGCTACCTTTCCTTTGGGGAATTTCTCTGAGGCAAGGTAGGCTTCTGTTTCTACCTTTAGGGGTAGTTAGCTCTTAGGCTGTGAAGAGGCGTCTAGGGAGAGTTAGGAACGCTCCACGGCTATTTCTAATGTGTGTGATAGGATTAGGGATTGCGGTCAGTAGAGTTACCACCTCCTCAGAGCTTGTCTCAGGTTTTTGTTTTAACCATCAGGTCTTTCCGGGTGCTCCTAACCACCAGGTCCATAACACTCTTCCTGGTCTGCCTTCGGCTCCTGAACTGGCGAAGATTTTTGTTCAACATATTTTTCGCATTCATGGTCTTCCACAGCACATTGTTTCTGACCGGGGAGTTCAGTTCACCGCTCGTTTCTGGAGATCTCTCTGTAAGTCATTGAACATTTCGCTTGATTTTTCTTCGGCCTATCATCCACAGTCCAACGGCCAAGTGGAGCGTACCAATCAGATCCTGGTTACTTATCTCCGGCATTTCTCCAACACTCATCAAAATGATTGGTCTGACTTACTACCATGGGCCGAGTTTTCTTATAATAACCACACCTGCGAAGCTTCTACCAAATCTCCATTTTTTGTCTACGGACAACGCCCTGGTCTTCCTCTACCAGTTCCTCCAGTCTCTACTGTGCCGGCGGCAGATCTTCTGTCTAGAGAATTCTCCAGGGTTTGGCAGGAGACCAAGTCTGCTCTCGAACTAGCTCAGCATAGGATGAAGAGGCATGCAGATAAAAGGCGTCTCGATTCTCCTGTGTTCCATCCTGGGGATAAGGTCTGGCTTTCTTCTAGATTTATTCGCCTTAAAATCCCTTCACATAAACTGCGTCCCCGTTATATTGGTCCTTTCGAGGTTTTGGCACGTATTAACAACGTTTCTTACAAACTTAAGTTACCTGCCTCTCTTCGTATCCCTAATTCCTTTCATGTATCTCTCCTTAAGCCTGTAGTTTTTAATCGGTTTCATACCTCGACTCTTTCTTCACTTTCGCCTGTTTCCGCAGACAATGTTTTTGAGGTTAAGGACATTTTGGCCATGAAAAAAATTAGAGGTAGAACTTTGTTTTAGGTCGACTGGAAGGGTTTCGGTCCTGAGGAGAGATCCTGGGAGCCTCGGGAGAATATTCAGGCTCCTCTGATTTTAGCTAAGTTTCTTTCTGGCCTAAAGAGGAAGGAGGGATGTAAAGACGGGGGTACTATCATACCGCTGCTGCCGCCTTCCCAGTCCTGTCATTCTTACCTGTCTTTGGGGTCCCGGCGCGCCTCTCCTTCTGCAACGTCTCTCGCTCCGCGCACGCTGCGCGTGTGCACTTTTGATCTTCTGTCGGCGCTCCTCTTCATCTCCTCTATGGTTCTGGAGGACTAGTACCCGGAAGTCGGTCTTCCTTATTGTCCTCTCTATGGTTCTGGAGGTCTGTTACCTGGAAGTGCTACCCTGCCTTTAGGCATTTAAACTGCTTCCTGCCGTCCCTCTGTGCCTGGTTATCATTTGTTCCTTCAGGTGTTCCTGGACGCTCTTAAGGTACCGTCACACTGAGCGACTTTACAACGAGAACGACAATGATCCGTGATGTTGCAGCGTCCTGGATAGCGATATCATTGTGTTTGACACGCAGCAGCGATCTGGATCCTGCTGTGATATCGCTGGTCGTTGCTGAAAGTCCAGAACTTTATTTGGTCGTCAGATCGGCGTGTATCGTTGTGTTTGACAGCAAAAGCAACAATGCCAGCAATGTTTTACAATGGTAACCAGGGTAAATATCGGGTTACTAAGCGCAGGGCCACGCTTAGTAACCCGATATTTACCCTGGTTACCATTGTAAAAGTAAAAAAAAAAACAGTATATACTCACCTTCTGATGTCTGTCACGTCCCCCGGCGTCAGCGCTGCTGCTCAGAGCTTCCTGCACTGAATGTGTCAGTGCCGGCCATAAGGCAAAGCACAGCGGTGACGTCACCGCTGTGCTTTAGGGCCGGCGCTCATACAGTGCAGGGAAGCGGACGTGACAGGCACCGGAATGTAAGTATGTAGTGTTTGTTTTTTTTACATTTACACTGGTAACCAGGGTAAACATCGGGTTACTAAGCGCGGCCCTGCGCTTAGTAACCCGATGTTTACCCTGGTTACCAGGGGACTTCGGCATCGTTGGTCGCTGGAGAGCTGTCTATGTGACAGCTCTCCAGCGACCACACAGCGACGCTGCAGCGATCGGCATCGTTGTCGATATCGCTGCAGCGTCGCTTAATGTGACGGTACCTTTAGTCTCTGAGAAGTTCGTTTTCCCTCTGACTTTGGATTTATCCTGTCTTTCCTGCATCTTGCTAGCCTCTGCATTGCCTCAGTTCCTCCGCCAGTCATTGCACTGCTGCAGTTTACCCATCAGTCCTGTGTCTCTGCAGTACTCACCTATCCTGTGGTCCTACTATCTCCGCCTCTTCTTGGTCTTCTCCCATCCTGGTCCTCCAGCTTCTGTGGTGATAGTCCCTCACGGGCCTGCCCCTAACTCTCCCTGTATAGGGGGCGGTCTATCTGGTCAGCTCGTCCGTGAGGGGTTCGTCGTTGCAGTCTAGAGGGTCCACTTTCCATTTTCCCTCTTTGAATCGTCACACTCACAATTGGACTGCACTCGGATGACATCTGAGTGCAGCCTGATTCTTACAGCATAACAATGGTGATCAAAGATCCTAGAGGAATCCTCTCCACCGATCTATACGTTAAGGAGACAGATCGGAACAGTATACTGCATTTCCATAGTCCCCCCCTAATACAAACGGGCAATACCGAAATCTCAGTACCAGAGAGTAAGACGTATTGTCTCAGATACAGATACACAACATCCCAGGCCTAATGAGATGACTATGAAATTTAAAGAAAAGGTTACCCCTCACAGGTGCTAACCGAATCTTACAGTATAATGCCCCTACATGGTCAGTCAAACAATCCTTGAATCGGATTCCCTTTGTGCACAGCTTTCACCCTTTTGCCTATATTTGACATAAGTCCATTCGGAAGAATTGGCACTTGTTATCAAGTGCCTACCCAGATGTCCAGGAATTTCAAAATCCGTTCCTTCCATGTTTCAAAAAGGCACCTAACCTAAAGGACTCTTTAGTGAAAGCAGATATGGGCACGAAATCCAGTATACCGAAACAATGGTTCCTACAGAACCCAAGGAAAGGCACCTTTCCATGTTTGCATTGTATACAGTGCAACAATGTGCTTAAAGGTGATACGTTTACACACCCCTTTTCTGGGAAGCTATTAAATTTTCGTGAGTATTTTACCTGCGAATCATCATACGTAGTGTACCTAATCAAATGCCCTTGCGGACTTCTCTATATAGGCGAAACATCCCAACCTATTCGTGACAGGATTTCTAAGCATAAATCCACTATTAAGGTGGAAAAATCTTCTCCTTCCCATCCCCCACCATTTCATTTCGGCGGGCGACAATATAGCTCAACTAAGATTCCAGGTCATAGAGCATGTCCCACCCCCACGGCGAGGGGGCCTAAAAAAAGTGAGGCCTACTGGATCCATACCCTAGACACGATGAGCCCCAAGGGTCTGAATAGGGAATATGAATTGACGTCATTCTTGTAACACACAGACAGTAGGGTTCTTCATATAGGGAACTGTCATATGGGATTTTTTATTAACATTATGTTTTGTGCCCACACAAGGCCACCATGTTACTGTATGTATAACTTTCCTTTTCCATAGGTAAAGACCTTACGGTGTGGGTATATTGTTGTGGTTTATGACATCTTATATGTGACGTTCCCACATACATTATATTATGACGATTGCCCTAAATATATGGTATATACTAATATATGTTTTTCTATTATAGAGACGTTTATACTAATGTCTGTGGATCTGGATATCTGTTGCAAATACTACCACCATTCTTCTCTAGTGACACCATGATCCCTGCGTTATATCCCTATCCACACTTCAGCGTCCATAGGACCACCACTACACAGCTCTAACCTGGATGTATCACTCGTATACCACTTCGTTATAATCCCATTCAGTCTCAGGATCCCGTTTCTTGGCCCCGCCCACAATCGTCATATGACTCCATGGACACACCCACAGCCTGCTTCTTACACCATCACTCTGGATTTCCACTTCCACCCGGGTTAGGAACACGATAATAATCTTTATTTTTATATAGCGCTAACATATTCCGCAGCGCTTTACAGTTTGCACACATTATCATCACTGTCCCCGTTGGGGCTCACAATCTACATTCCCTATCAGGATATGTCTTTGGAATGTGGGAGGAAACCAGAGGAAACCCACACAAACACGGAGAGAACATACAAACTCTTTGCAGATGTTGTCCTTGGTGGGGTTTGAACCCAGGACTCCAGTGCTGCAAGGCTGCTGTGCTAACCACTGCACCACCGTGCTGCCCGGTTGTACAGAAATATCATATCGCACATATACCCGCTGCACCTCCACAGTTTAGTGATTTTTTCAGCTGTATCACTACCGCAAGTACGGCATTGTACGCACAGCCTCTTCACTTCCGGCCAGCAGCTTAGCTGTCTTATTGGCCGCATCACTCTATAGTCCCGCCCCTTCCCTTCTTATATGGGCACGCTGACACTACATGGTCAGACAAGCGGTGGATACCGCGTCGGGGAGCACTGCAGCTCCAGGTAACGGATTTATCTCTCCTCTCAATACTCCGGCCTTTCTATTATTATAAGCTGCCACTTCCTATTGCCTCCTTAGGAATCTTCCTATTTGCTCACAGCAGGCTTGTCTACAACAACCACGCTGAACTAATCTTGATATATGTAGATGGACTAGACTTTCCTATACTACTTGGCCCCTATACATGTTGTCCACTCACTTGACCCTTATCTGTATGCAGGATCGTACAGCGATTATATTTCCCGTCACCGGCTTCTATTTAACAACTTTCTGGTATGTCCCTTTTTGACCTATTCAGGCACCTCTACACCTTCTCTTGATTATAGATCCAACAATAGAGATTGGAATTGGTATTGTGCTTGACTCCTAGCTCTGCCAGTATATTGTTATGTGATATTATGACCTTATATGGTTTGCTATGTCTTTTGTATATACTTTTGTTATTGTTATTATTTTGTTTGTCATTTTTTCCTTATAACGACACAGATGTCTGTGCTTCTTGTAGTAACTGATGAAGGTCACAATTGACAAAACATTTTCCTGTATTTACTACAATAAATCTTTCCTGCATCTTACCTAAAGTTGAGTGCTAGGTCTCTTACTATTAATCTATATGGTTTGGGAACCTGTCCTTAGCACCCCTTCTCTAGTAGTGCTCACGGTTAAATTTTCCACTTATCTGCACCAGGTGGACTGACATGAATCATGGCTCCAACATGAGATATGTCAATTGAAACAAAGAAGATGATTATCATACTCTTAATGGGAATCTGTCACCCCCAAAATCGAGGGTGAGGTAAGCCCACCGACATCAGGGGCTTATCTACAGCATTCTGTAATGCTGTAGATAAGCACCCGATGTATCCTAAAAGATGAGAAAAAGAGGTTATATTATACTCACTCAGGGGCGTTCCCACTGCTGGTCCGGTCCGGTGCCTCCTATTTTCATCAGATGGCGTCCTCTTTTTGTCTTCAGGCTGCAGCTCCGGCGTACTTTGTCTGCCCTGTTGAGGGCAGAGCAAAGTACTGCAGTGTGCAGGCGCCGGGAAAGGTCAGAGAGGCCCGGCGCCTGCGCCCTGCAGTACTTTGCTCTGCCTTCAACAGGGCAGACAACGTACGCCTGCGCGGGAGCCTGAAGACAAGAGGACGTCATCTGATGAAGATAGGAGGCGCCGTACTGGACCAGCAGCGGGAATGCCCCTGGGTGAGTATAATATAACCTCTTTTTATCATCTTTTAGGATACATCGGGGGCTTATCTACAGCATTACAGAATGCTGTAGATAAGCCCCTGATGCCGGTGGGCTTACCTCACCCTCGATTTTGGGGGTGACAGATTCCCTTTAAGAGGGTAAATCATCACGCAATGTTGCAAAAGATGTAGATTCTTCACAGTCAGCTGTGTCTAAAATCTGGACCAAATACAAACAACATGGGAAGGTTGTTAAAGGCAAACATACTGGTAGACTAAGGAATTCATCAAAGTGTCAAGACCAGAAACTTAAAGCAATATATCTCCAAAACAGGAAATGCACAACAAAACAAATGAGAAACGAATGGGTGGAAACTGGAGTCAACGTCTGTGACCAAACTGTAAGAAATTGCCTAAAGGAAATGGGATTTACATACAGAAAAGCTAAACGAAAGCCATCATTAACACCTAAACAGAAAAAAACAAGGTTACAATGGGCTAAGGAAAAGCAATCGTGGACTGTGGGTGACTGGATGAAAGTCATATTCAGTGATGAATCGCGAATCTGCATTGGGCAAGGTGATGATGCTGGAACTTTTGTTTGGTGCCGTTCCAATGAGATTTATAAAGATGACTGACTGAAGAGAACATGCAAATTTCCAGTCATTGATGATATGGACTGCATGTCAGGTAAAGGCACTGGGGAGATGGCTGTCATTACATCTTCAATAAATGCACAAGTTTACGTTGATATTTTGGACACTTTTCTCATCCCATCAATTGAAAGGATGTTTGGGGATGATGAAATAATTTTTCAAGATGATAATGCATCCTGCCATAGAGCAAAAACTGTGAAAACATTCCTTGAAAATAAGACACATAAGGTCAATATCATGGCCTGCAAATAGTCCGGATCTCAATCCAATTGAAAATATTTGGTGGAAATTGAAGAAAATGGTCCATGACAAGGCTCCAACCTGCAAAGCTGATCTGGCAACAGCAATCAGGCCTGTTTCACACGTCAGTGGCTCCGGTACGTGTGGTGTCAATTTCCTCACGTACCGGAGACACTGACACACGTAGACACATTAAAATCAATGTGTCTCTGCAGATGTCAGTGATTTTTCGCAGACCGTGTGTCCGTGTGCAAAACACGGAGACATGTCAGTGTCCGTGGGAGCGCACGGGTCACACGGACCCATTAAAGTCAATGGGTCCGTGTGCGTTTTTCCTGTCATAGGGTTAAAATTGAACACGGACAGCACACTGACAGCACACGGACCCTAAAAACGTACGCACGGCCATCACAAGGATGGCCTATGTGAGCACACGAACACACGGACATGGATAACTCCGGTACCGTTTTCTCCGGTACCGGAGTTATCTGGACGTGTGAGACTGGCCTCAGAGAAAGTTGAAGCCAGATTGTTGAGTCTGACCATAGCAATGATGTACAACGTGTGGGACAGAGGAGAGACTGTTGGAGATAAGGGAATACTCTAATATTACCCATTATGGCAAAATCATCAACTGGTGGACTTTGACAAATTTACTGGTTTCAGAGGTTGGGAATCAAGGGGAATTCAGACTTTAGATCAGTTAGTAGGAAATGGAACACTTAAAAGCTTTAACAAACTACAAAAAGAGTTTGGATTGCCCATGGCCTCTTCTTTCGATACCTACAACATAGGCATGCATATCTAACTCAGTTTAGCGCTGTGGCACAGGATATACTGAAAAAATATTTACTAGACTCAATAGCAACAGCAAAATACATGACCGGCTTAATTTCAAACATCTATCAGAAACTCTCAGTCTCGCATGAGAGACCATCCCCTGACAGCTACATTAAAATAGGAAGCAGATGTGAGGTTTATTATGGAAGTTTTGAATCCCCAATGGCTGTGGATCTTTAGCGAACATTGTATCAAGCTCGCAAACTTGTTACACAACATTGGCCAGATACTCAACCACTGACAGTTAATGAGTTAATAAATAAGCAAAACAATATTATTTGGTTGGAAATTTGACAACATCTGGGGACCCTGGCTGAATGCTCCAGGTCTACAATATGGAGTACTCCTGAGAGAACATATGGCAATTTCTGGCTTCATGAACACTTGTAGTATCATCAATCCAGGTTAAATGATATAAGTAGGGTGAGTACACATGCAAACTAATTATGATAACTGAATGGCAGATATTCTAATGTATACACATCATAAAAAAATAATAGTATGAATACAGATTTATCTTGGGTGTTATCGGGGAGGGGGGTTGAATTAGTTTGAAAAAAAAAATCGAATCCTTGCATGCAAGTCTGTAAAATACCAAAAATAATCCATCCCGCTAGGCAGCTAAGCCAATTGGCTGGATTTAAAAAGGAGTCTATATATTGTATCAGCCTCATTAAGAACCTTAAGGCAGGGGCGGACATACCGCCGGTTCAACCGGTGCAGCCGCACCGGGGCCCAGAGCGGGGAGGGGGCCCGACCCGACGGACATGCACGGCACGTCGGCAATCGACAATTGTTGTGACTCCTCGTGAGTCGTGACTCAGTGTGCTGCTGCACTGCAGCCTGCCTGCCGCTGCGACGCGTGGATCATCATTCCTGAATTTCCTGCTCAGCCTGCTGTAATGAGCGCCGGGCCGGCGCCGCGGTACCCAGCGAGTGACATGACCGCTGGAGCAGCCTCAGAAGCTGCCGTGCCCGGCGCCCGCCACTGCCCGGAGTCTGCGGAGACCATGATCTGTCCACAGTCCGGGTCTGGGAGGAGCCAGGAGCAGGAGGTGAGTATATTTACCTGTCCAGGATCCACGCGCCGCTCCATCTTCCAATCCCGTCCCGTCTCTGCGCTCTGACTGTTCAGGTCAGAGGGCACGCGGATGACGTATAGTGTGCGCGCCGCCCTCTGCCTGATCAGTCAGTGCGGAGAGACGGGACGGTGAGGACCAGCGGGCGGGCAGAGACGAGAGTCGAGCCGAGGTGACTGAGTGAGTATGTCTTTTTTTTATTGCAGCATTTATATGTGGCGCCGGCGGCACAGGCGTTATATATGGACGGAGCAGCATCACTCACTCAGCATCTATCTATGGGGCCCTGGGGGCCGGGCCCGGGGCCATAATGAATTGAGCGGCACAGGCGTTATTATATATGGAGCATCAGACACTCAGCATCTATCTATGGGGGCCATAATGAATTGGAGCATTATATCTGGCGGCACAGCTTTATAGGGAGGGAGTCCATATAAAGCTGTGCCGCCACATATAATGCTCCATTACTCATTATGGCCCCATAGATGCTCCATCCATATTATGGATGGAGCATCTATGGGGTAATAATGAATTGTATGGAGCATTATATGTGGCGGCACAGCATTATATGGAGCATCTGGGCTGGGCCATAATGAATTGTATGGACTATGGAGCATTATATGTGGCGGCACAGGCACAGCGTTATATGGAGCATCTGGGCTGGGCCATAATGAATTGTATGGACTATGGAGCATTATATGTGGCGGCACAGGCACAGCGTTATATGGAGCATCTATGGGGCCATAATGAATTGTATGGAGCATTATATGTGGCGGCACAGGCACAGCGTTATATGGAGCATCTATGGGGCCATAATGAATTGTATGGAGCATTATATGTGGCGGCACAGGCACAGCGTTATATGGAGCATCTATGGGGCCATAATGAATTGTATGGAGCATTATATGTGGCGGCACAGGCACAGCGTTATATGGAGCATCTATGGGGCCATAATGAATTGTATGGAGCATTATATGTGGTGGCACAGGCACAGCGTTATATGGAGCATCTATGTTTACATAACTTTGTTGCAGTATGGGGGGGGGGCCCAGGAAAATTTCTTGCACAGGGGCCCTCTGCAGTCTGTGTCCGCCCCTGCCTTAAGGAACCTAGAAAATCTGAGTCCAAGTCTCATCGGGTATGCTGTGTGGTGTTAATACCTTCCTTGGCTCCTGGGGTAAGGCTAAGTACAGCACAGTCCTTGCAGATACTTGGCTGTGTATACAGATCCAACAGTCCAGCAGTTTTTGTCCTTCTGCGTCTTTTATAAGAAAAGCATGATGTTGAATACGTTTGTTGTCCCTGTCAACATTTAAAAGTTTATCCAGTGTCTCTGTAGGGTGCAGAAATCCTACCACTGCCAGCAAGTTGATTAGAACAGTCATTCTGCTGGTGAAAAGATCTATTTGCAGTGACTGCCATGGATCCAGGTGGGCTTTCCCTCAAGTTTCCCTGAGGTGAATGTGGTCAGCTGGACTTTAAAATGGGCCGTCAAACCGTGGTTCTAGGCTCCTTCTCACGTGTCTATGTATGACCACCCAATCACCTGGATTCAGCTGATGTACGTCTGCACTGGCATTAAGATCTGGAATGGATGAAAACACATGTTTATGCACCACATTAAGTCTTTTCTGCAGGGCCTGGACATGGGCTGTCATAGCACCGTGTTGCATTTGTAGCACCTGTGGGAAGTAAAGACCAGTCTCTGGCAAACTACTAAACAGGACTTCAAAAGGAGATAAGCCTGTCTTTCTATTTGCAGTGTGTCTGACTGAAAAGAGTGCAAGAGGCAGGCACTCTACCCCGCTCTTTCCTGTGTGTGCCATGGCCTTTGAATTTTCAGTTTAAGTGTCCCATTTAGTCTCTCCACTTTCCCACTACTTTATGGTCTATATGGTGTATGAAATGCTTGCTGTACTCCCAGGGCCTGCATGACTTCCCTCATTATTTCTCCCGTGAAGTGTGTACCCTTATCGCTTTCTATGGTTTCTGGGACACCATACCTGCAGATCAGTTCTTTCATCAGTTTGTCTGCTGTCGCTTTAGCATTTGCACATTTTACCGGATAGGCTTCCAGCCAACCAGAGAAGAGATCTACACATACTAGGACATTTTTCACACACTCCTACCTTGGGTAGCTGTATGTAGTCAGCCTGCAGTCTCTGAAATGGGTAGAGAGGCCTGAGTGTCGCTTTCTTAGGGATTTATTTATTTATTACTGTTTTACCTGGGTTGTGCTGTGCACAGATGAGGCATGACTGTACGGGCTTTGCGGCTGCGTAACTGAAACCAGGAACGATCTAGAAGGCATCTACCATGGACACATGTGACATTTTGAGGTGTGAGTGGGGCCATGTGTTGCTTGCACCATTATTAGGAACAGGGACCTTGGTATATACAATTTATCCTTATTATCCCATACTCCTTCTGAGTTCAGCTCAGCTCCCATTCTCCCCCAGTGTTCCTTCTCTGTTTGGGCAGCTGGAGGGATTTCAGGACATCTAGACTCAGTGTGACTGGAATACGCTGACTCCCTGCCACCGTCCACTGCTCCCTAGGCTGCCCTGCTGCTACATTAGCAGTCTCGTCTGCCCTTCTGTTGCCTTCTACCTCCACAGAGTCACCGTTCGTGTGTGCTTTTACTTTGATGATGCCAACCTGGACTGGTAACCTCAATGCCTCCACTAATTGTTTCACCAGCTCCACATTTTTAATGGGCTTACCAGCTGATGTAAGAAACATTCTGCTTCTCCAGATAAGGCAATAATCATGGGATATTCCCCACGCATAATTTGAATCTGTGTAAATATTAGCGACTTTACCTACAGCAGCTCTACACGCCTCGGTGAGTGCCTTCAACTCTGCCTCCTGCACCGACATGTGAGGAGGGAGTGGTTCAGCTCTGATTACCTCATGTGAGGATACTACTGCATATCCAGTGTAGAATCACCCATCGTGGTGGTATCTGGAGCCATCTACAAAAATAAAAACCTCAGAATATGCATTAGGAACAGGTTTTTGTTTTTTTTCCATGAACATATGTAAAACCCACTGTCTCCTGACTCATCAGTTCCTAAGCAGTCATGTACGTGCGTCATGTCAACGTACCAGACCACTTTTTTTTTTCTCCTGCTGACGCTGTCACCAATTCCCCCTTTTCTGAATCCACAGGCAGATGAGCGGCTGGATTCAGAACATTATATTGTTTGAGGGTGACGTATTCAGGAATTAGTATTAGAGCACATTCAAGTCTGATCTGTCTTTCCATAGACAGGTGTTTTGGTTGAACTTGTACGAGTATGGCATTAATGTCATGTGGGGAACAAATTGTCAAAAGAAAAAGTCAGTGTGAGCTCACATGCCTATAAGTAATACAGCAGCTCTTACAGCACGGACACACGTAGGAGACAATCTAATCACTGGGTCTAATTGTGCTGAGTAGTAAGCTATCAGTCCCTGTTTTCCTCCATGCTGTGTGTGTCAGCACTGCCTGTTTTCTTCTTTAATCAGGCGTCTTGTACCTTTAGCAATATTGTGGCCTAAAAATGTGACCTTTTGTTTGCAATACTGTAGTTTGTCACGTGAGACTTTGCAACCCTTTTCTGCTAAAAGGCAACAGCAAGGACATCTGGTCCGGGCAGCAGAGCAGGAGGTCATCCACGTACTGTAATAGTACAATCTGCAGATGAGGTGAAGAATGCATTTGCCAAACCAGTGATTGTGAAACATTTTGACGTGGCTGGGATCTGTGACAGTACGGTGTGTGTATTAGGGACAGTTGACGTCACACTCACTGTAACATCATTAATAGCCCGTAAGTCATGAACTATTCTGTAAGTGTCAGGGGAACCCTTGGGTCCTTTTTCTTCTTAATGGGATACAAAGGGGTGTTGCAGGGGGAAGATCTCTACACTAGAACCCCTGCCTTAACATACTCTTTAATATCCCTGCTCAGGGCCATTGATTTGACTAGACTTAAGGGGTATTGCTTTAACCAAAAAGGAGTGGTTCCTTCTTTTAATTTAATCATGACAGGGGGAATGGGCAGCCGACCCACATCAGATTTTCCCCTTGCCCAAACGGTGTCTGGTACCTGACTTTTTTCCCTGTTCTCAGACATTCTGGTGTCAGGTGTTACTTTCACTACTCTTGCCATATACACGATTTCTGCAATATTACACAAGTGTTTATATAAGTCACACATTAATGTCCAAATATTATTTATACCCGTATTTGATTGGGTAGAATACCCCTTAAGAACTAAATTTGATTCACAAAATATGTTACCAAAAGAAAATTATATATATTAAAATATATATATAATTACGAAAGGTGCTGAGTCATAAAATGGGGGAGCACAATGCCATAGGCCACAGCAAAGTACAAGCTTATTCTAAGAAATTAGCAGCCATATATAAATCCATAACTAACAGTTTCAAATACAAAAAGAAGGTATTTGAAAAATACCAAATATCAATGCCAGTTGCTTGCGATAAGGTATAAGAAGTGGAAAAGACAAATGAACAGTGACTATGGTTTGAGCCAATATAATGAATGGCTAAAAAACTATATATCATATGAAGACAACCTAGAAATACACGGTAACTATACCATCTTGTGTAAGGAAACTGCTAAACTGGCAAATGAATGGAATTAAGTGTAACTATAATAGGGCATGATTTACCTGTGGTATAATGTGCACGTGGGAGACCCTGGCTTCCCTCTGCCCCAAGTGTTTATATAAAAGGGGACTTGTGACTGTAATACCCTCAGGAGAGTACTGTATAGTGGCCTAGCCAGCACTCAACTCTGCTCCCAGCAAAATCATAGGGATATTGTCACTAACAATAAGTTTGTAAGCACCTCTTGGCTGTCTCGTGATTCTAGTCTTATTTGTTTAGTCATAGGGGCTTCAGTCGCTTGTCCCTTTACCCTCATGCATTCCACAGTCTCGTCAGTAATCATGTCTAGCATTATCAAGACTTTGTCTACCACAGTCCCGGCTGCCCCAGTGTCAATCAAGAATTCTGTCTCTTTCCCTCCCGGCATTGGTATGGTGGTCATCAAGGCAGGACCAGGTCCGGAGGGGACAAGAACAGGGCACACATTTGTCACTGGGTTGTCAGTTTCCTAGTCTGAAGGTGAGGGAGGTGGAGATTGGTCTGCTTAGTCTACTATGTAGGGTTTTTGCAGTGGTTGGCTTAGTGTCCATTTTCTCCACAGTTCCAACACTTCACTGATTCTAAGTCCTTAGGTCCCTTACTACGTTTCTACTTTTTTTCCTTGTGCTCCAGCATACATGACACGTCGTCTTATTGTCCTAGCTTGTTCAACTCCTTTAGCACCCTTCAGGAGGTCTTTGGATCTACATTTCTCCATTCAGGTCTGGCTGTCTGTACTGCATCTCGTAAGCCTTTGATCATACCGTCAATGAATGCATTTACCAATATTTTAACATCGAGTTACTGGACTGTACCCCATGTCTGCCCATTTCAGCTGTAATCGTCTAAAGTACATCTCTACACTCTCTCCTTTTGTCACATCTGTAAAAGTCTTAATTTGCGTCCTAGTACGTCACCTGCTTTTGTGCTCACAACTCTCTAGGTCTGCCCAGGTGCACTTATACATCCATCATATTGTCTTTATTTGTCTGTAAAATGGGAAAGGTTGGTTCTCAGGGTCAGCCAATTGTTTTAGCGTAGCTAGCTAGTCAGAGGGCCTCCAGGGATAATACTCCTGTATCTGTCTTACCCTACCTGATGTAGTTGGTTCTCTGGCGGTGGAGGTGACTAGGTGACCGGTTGGGGGTGATATGACATGCTGGTCTACAGCTCCTTCCCAAAAGGATTACTGTCAGCTTACTTCAAAAAAGTCAATTTCCCCACTACCCACTAGCCACTCTCCTGTGTCAGCTTCTTATGTCACTACATGTGATCTTGTCTGGACAGGATTCAGTGCAATTCACTTAGGTCGGGTTGCAGCATGGATCATACAAGTATTTCTCCAGTCTGGGTTTGTCTGACCACAGTGCTAACAAGTCCATCTGTCTTGTCTGGGTCTCTGGTTACACAAAGGTATGACCATAGCAGTAATGTGTCGGTCATATTCGGATTTTTGAGCATCAAAACATTCATAATACACCTTACTTCCATCCGGCTGCACTCTCTCAGACGCCATTTATTCACTTGCTATTTTCCTCCCTTGTCTGTGCCTTTTTGTATATCCAAACATCCACACACTGGCATTTTTGCCTTTTTCAATATTGGTCCCACATCTTTCACTGCTTCCTTTTTCAATCTGTATAGCGGTTCTGGATCCCATTGGGGCACTGACTGCACACAGAACAAGTTGCCCATGGCTTCAACTCATTCTCTCAGACAACCCACCTTTATTCTGCAAATGCCTTTTTTAGTGTGCCTTACCATCTACCGGTGGCCACACGTGACAAGTCAGAGTGAGTGTCAAGGTTTAGTGGGCAGGTTACATGACCTACCACCCGGTAAACCTAAAGGATTTAGTGGGCAGGTTACACCACCTACCACCCGGTAGATCAGCTGGCTAGCTCAGCTCCATGGAACGGCAAGCTTAAACCACCTCTGAGCCATAACAAAAACAAGCTGACTGTAGCAAGAAGGCCCAGATGTTTTAGGCCTCTCACCTACTACATCAGCAGTGCAGTTGGCTACCTCCTCTGTTGATCCTCAATTTGCTATATCAATCATTCAACTTGAAGCAGGTGAATCTTTTACCAATCTTTCAATCACACAAATTTCCTCTAAAATAGGCACAGTTCTTTTACTTTCAACATCCAACTTCAACTTAGAATATTTCTTTCTACTTCAATACATACAGTACTATTGCTTTAAACACAAATCTCCCAGCGCGTACTACACCAAGGACAGAATATTTAAGCGCAGCTCCATGCCCCCCTTCCTCTGGCACTCAGCACAGATAAGGACAGAGAGGAGAAGTCACAAGCAAGTCGCGCAGCGGTTTGCTTCCCTCCTCCCATCAGGTAATCAGCACAGATAAGAGCTTTGTGTTTTTCACACAGAAACAAAATGCAGCAGTTTTCAGACAATCTCTACAAAACATTCATCCTCTCAGAAGAAACAGTTTCTCTATACATGCAGATCACTGCATAACTTGAATAAGCTGATTCTGACCGCGTCCGGCCAAAACACATATAGAAACCTATCCAATGTCAAACCATATATAACACGGGTTTCACTGAATCTCAGATATAAATTAAATGTACAATAAAAATATCCACAACTCATTCATCCTGGACCCTCAACAACAGTTAGCTAAGTAATGATACTTATGTGATCATTTATTCATACGTGCTCATTCAGGGATTGTTTTTTTTTCTTTTCCTTTCACTTTCCAGTTGATTTTTACAAGAAGAAAATCACTTATCTCAATCACTCCACCTAATTCAGCTCAAATTGAGTTGAATAATGTCTTCTGTCACATACAGAGGACAACACCTAACGGAACCCCCCATCAATCAGGTAGAGATTTATTTATTTATCCCTTATACTCATTTACTCACCTCTCATCTCATTCAGAGGTTCTCATAGACATACATACAAGGTTCACTGTTATGATCTGGTGGCCTAGGAGCAGCATGAGACGTACTCTGGAGAAGGTGGTATCTGTACTGACCGCAGTCCCTGAACTTAACACCGCAACTAGAAGTAGCCGTGGGATGAACCTACCAATCCTAGTCACCTCGACACAGCCGGAGGACTAATTAACCCTATAGATAGAAAAGGGAAAACTATCTTGCCTCAGAGAAAATCCCCAAAGGATAGACAGCCCTGTTGTGAATTCTGTTGTGGGTTCTGCTCTTGGGCTCCCTCCTGTGGTTATAAGTGGTAGTGCTGCTGTTTGTCCTTCACAGCAGTCATCAGGTGCAACCACTTTGGACGGGGCTATTTAGTCTGGCCTCACCCTTTGGTGAGTGCCAGTTGTCCATTGTATTCTGGGGAATTCCCATCTCTGCTTGGTTTCTCCTGCTGGATTTTCCAAATCATCAAAGATAAGTCCTGGCTTTGTTTTTGCAGTCCACATGCGGTGGACTTTATAGTTCAGTGAATTGCTATGTTTTTTCTTGTCCAGCTTTGTCTGTGTAAGGATTTATTCAGCCAAGCTGGAAGCTCTGGAGTTGCAGTTACCCTCCATGCCTTTAGTTAGGTGTGGAGATTTTTGTATTCTCTGTGGTGGATTTTTGTAGTATTTAATACTGACCGCATAGTACTCTGTCCTGTCTTTTCTCTCTAGGTAGCGTGGCCTCCTTTGCTAAATTCTGTTTTCAGTCTGCGTTTGTAATTTCCCTCTCCTTTCACAGTCAATATTTGTGGGGGGCTGTCTTTCCTTTGGGCATTTTTCTCTGAGGCAAGATAGTTTTCCTGTTTCTTTCTTTAGGGGTAATTAGTCCTCCGGCTGTGACGAGGTGTCTAGGGAGTGACAGGAACATCCCACGGCTACTAGTTGCGTTGTTAAGTTCAGGGTCTGCTGTCAGTATAGAGGCCACCTACTCCAGAGCTCGTCCATGCTGCTCTTAGGCCACCAGATCATAACACAGCCCCCCCACAAATATTGACTGTGAGAGGAGAGGAAAAAACATACACAGACTGAAAACAGGATTTAGCAAAGGAGGCCAATTTAGCTAAATAGGAAGGATAGGACGGAGAACTATGCGGTCAGTATTAAAACACTGGAAAATATCCACCACAGAAAATACAAAAACTCCACATCTAACTAAAGATATGGAGTGTATATCTGCCTCTCCAGAGATTCCAGCTTGGCTGCATAAATCCTTACACAGATTAAGCTGGACAAGAAAAAACATGAAATGCACTGAACAATAAGGCCCACAACATGTGGGCTGCAAAAACAAGCAGAACTTATCTTTGTTGAAATGAACAGCAAGCAGGAGAGACCAGGAAGGGATTTGAATCCTCCAGAAACAATGAACAACTGGCACTGACTAAAGGATAAAGCAAGACTAAATAGCCCAGACCAAATTGCACTAAATGAGCACACCTGAAGAATGCTGCCCTCCAAAGACAGCAGCGCTACCACTTATAACCACCGGAGGGAGCCCAAGAGCAGAATTCACAAAAGTTCACACAGCCTGCCTATTTTGGAATTAACACAACTCTATATAAAAAAAACTGCAGCAGTGTCCACTGACACTCTGAAAGCACTTTAAGGCCAAACAACAAAAACCACGGCCCTAGACCAAATACAGCTTCATATAATTACTGCTAATCCAAAATGACCAAAATAACAACACTGCACAGAGTCTGTCCCAGCTCTGTACTTCACATTTACACAAATACCGTACACAACCAATTAGTATATTGACAAATATTACAGATGACAATTATTATCTTACTACTCTATTATTCAACTCTCATACGGACATAAACAGACAAAACACAAAACTCACTGGTGATGTGGATTCTTTTAAACCGTGTTCGCCGCCTTTTACCCAGAGGTATGGAGAGATCCAAAAGTGATTGCAAGTGCAAAACAGAGTGTAAGAATAAAAATTTCTCACATTGCTGCAGCTGGTGTTTTGCATGTCCAATCTCCCAGGAAGCTCCCACATACGGATTCCGAATAGGCTGGTTACCACGGCCCCCGTTCGGGCGCCAAAACTGCTGTAGCTGTTTTCGTTCTGACCCAATGTCAGATATGCCAGATCACCAGTGAGGCCAAATCAGGAGGTTACGCCCATCATTTTACAAGCGCGCTTGGAGACAAAGGACACCTCACACATGTTCTGTGAACAAGTCACTTTTATCTGATGTAATGCAGCAAGAGGCAATATTTTATACCATTTACAACAAATGTAACTTCTCAATGTAATTCATGTAGCCCCCTCCATCACCCAGGGTCATACTGACCTTTATTCCTCACATAACTGAGAGCATGTTGTGGCTGACTATTGAGAACATACATGATAAGAAGTATACTCTCCTTGAAGAGGATACTAGCAGACTACTGTAACAACAGATTCTAGTAATTCTAGCAATTAAAGGCAAAAGGCACTTAAAGGCAAACTATTAACCCTTCTAAATCAGAAGTATATGGCGGTATTATGTGAGAAGTATATGGCGGTATTATGTGTGAAGTATATGGCGGTATTATGTGTGCTCTATATGTCGGTATTATGTGAGAACACTTTGGTGTCGTTATTTGCGATCTATATGATGGTATGTGAGAACTATAGGACAGTATTACAGTTATATGAAAAAGTTTGGGCACCCCTATTAGTCTTAAGCTTAATGTTTTATAAAAATTGTTTTTTTTACAACAGCTATTTCAGTTTCATATATCTAATAACTGTTGGACACAGTAATGTTTCTGCATTGAAATGAGGTTTATTGTACTAACAGAAAATGTGTAATCTGCATTCAAACAAAATTGGACAGGTGCATAAGTATGGGCACCCTTATCATTTTCTTGTTTTAAATACTCCTACCTACTTTTTACTGACTTACTAAAGCACTTTTTTTGTTTTTTGTCACGAACCCCTGACCTCTGCCACCAATATGTCAGGGATCCACACCGTGACCGTCACCCCTACGTCACGGATCAGGGTGACTTTAGGCCAACAGACGGCTATCACATGTGCAGGGGGCTTAACTTAGTTATCCCTCCACTCCACAATGTGATAAAAAGACACACATAAGGCTATTGACCTCTTAGTTTACAGCCGGGGCTTATTTTAGGTATCCCACTGCTCTTCAATATACCACGAACTGCAGGGACTTATGTATCCCGCTTACAGTTCCACTTAACACTTGCAGTGTTGTGAATTTACTTTTTGCTCCCTCTAGTGGTTACTAGTTTTTTGACTCTGGTTTTTCTGTCTTTCCTTTTATCCGCACCTGGGTCGTTAGTTAGGGGTGTTGCTATATAAGCTCCCTGGACCTTCAGTTCAATGCCTGGCAACGTAGTTATCAGAGCTAGTCTGCTGTGCTCTTGTCTACTGATCCTGGTTCCAGTTATATCAGCTAAGTCTGCCTTTTGCTTTTTGCTATTTGTTTTGGTTTTGTATTTTTGTCCAGCTTGTTCCTAATCTATATCCTGACCTTTGCTGGAAGCTCTAGGGGGCTGGTGTTCTCCCCCCGGACCGTTAGACGGTTCGGGGGTTCTTGAATTTCCAGTGTGGATTTTGATAGGGTTTTTGTTGACCATATAAGTTACCTTTCTTTATTCTGCTATCAGTAAGCGGGCCTCTCTGTGCTAAACCTGGTTCATTTCTGTGTTTGTCATTTCCTCTTACCTCACCGTCATTATTTGTGGGGGGCTTCTATCCAGCTTTGGGGTTACTGTTGTGAATTTGCTTTTTGCTCCCTCTAGTGGTTACTAGTTTTTTGACTCTGGTTTTTCTGTCTTTCCTTTTATCCGCACCTGGGTCGTTAGTTAGGGGTGTTGCTATATAAGCTCCCTGGACCTTCAGTTCAATGCCTGGCAACGTAGTTATCAGAGCTAGTCTGCTGTGCTCTTGTCTACTGATCCTGGTTCCAGTTATATCAGCTAAGTCTGCCTTTTGCTTTTTGCTATTTGTTTTGGTTTTGTATTTTTGTCCAGCTTGTTCCTAATCTATATCCTGACCTTTGCTGGAAGCTCTAGGGGGCTGGTGTTCTCCCCCCGGACCGTTAGACGGTTCGGGGGTTCTTGAATTTCCAGTGTGGATTTTGATAGGGTTTTTGTTGACCATATAAGTTACCTTTCTTTATTCTGCTATCAGTAAGCGGGCCTCTCTGTGCTAAACCTGGTTCATTTCTGTGTTTGTCATTTCCTCTTACCTCACCGTCATTATTTGTGGGGGGCTTCTATCCAGCTTTGGGGTCCCCTTCTCTGGAGGCAAGAAAGGTCTTTGTTTTCCTCTACTAGGGGTAGCTAGATTCTCCGGCTGGCGCGTGTCATCTAGAATCAACGTAGGAATGATCCCCGGCTACTTCTAGTGTTGGCGTTAGGAGTAGATATATGGTCAACCCAGTTACCACTGCCCTATGAGCTGGATTTTTGTATTCTGCAGACTTCCACGTTCCTCTGAGACCCTCGCCATTGGGGTCATAACAGTATGTACCGCCGCAACAAGGACCTATGAAATACATTGTGCCTGTAGTTCCTTCTGCTGAGCCTCCTGCTCCGGTGTTGGTTGAGGGCGAGTTGGAGTACGTGGTGGAGAAGATCTTGGATTCTCGCCTCTCCAGGCGGAGGCTTCAGTACCTGGTCAAGTGGAAGGGCTATGGTCAGGAGGATAATTCCTGGGTGGTCGCCTCTGATGTTCATGCGGCCGATTTAGTTCGTGCCTTTCATGCCGCTCATCCTGATAGCCCTGGTGGTCGTGGTGAGGGTTCGGTGACCCCTCACTAAGGGGGGGGTACTGTTGTGAATTTGCTTTTTGCTCTCTCTAGTGGTTACTAGTTTTTTGACTCTGGTTTTTCTGTCTTTCCTTTTATCCGCACCTGGGTCGTTAGTTAGGGGTGTTGCTATATAAGCTCCCTGGACCTTCAGTTCAATGCCTGGCAACGTAGTTATCAGAGCTAGTCTGCTGTGCTCTTGTCTACTGATCCTGGTTCCAGTTATATCAGCTAAGTCTGCCTTTTGCTTTTTGCTATTTGTTTTGGTTTTGTATTTTTGTCCAGCTTGTTCCTAATCTATATCCTGACCTTTGCTGGAAGCTCTAGGGGGCTGGTGTTCTCCCCCCGGACCGTTAGACGGTTCGGGGGTTCTTGAATTTCCAGTGTGGATTTTGATAGGGTTTTTGTTGACCATATAAGTTACCTTTCTTTATTCTGCTATCAGTAAGCAGGCCTCTCTGTGCTAAACCTGGTTCATTTCTGTGTTTGTCATTTCCTCTTACCTCACCGTCATTATTTGTGGGGGGCTTCTATCCAGCTTTGGGGTCCCCTTCTCTGGAGGCAAGAAAGGTCTTTGTTTTCCTCTACTAGGGGTAGCTAGATTCTCCGGCTGGCGCGTGTCATCTAGAATCAACGTAGGAATGATCCCCGGCTACTTCTAGTGTTGGCGTTAGGAGTAGATATATGGTCAACCCAGTTACCACTGCCCTATGAGCTGGATTTTTGTATTCTGCAGACTTCCACGTTCCTCTGAGACCCTCGCCATTGGGGTCATAACATTGCAGCTCTCTGGTGCCCCCTTACTCTCAGGTCAGATTAGGTACTGCACCTAGGGTAATTAGTCGCCAGAAAGGCTGCCTGCTATGTACTGGCTATTGGGCACGCTACAGCGAGGCGATTTAACTACTCCCGCTCAGGCAGGAACAATAATTATCAATGTCGCCGTCGCTACAACGCCTCCAACAGGCACAGTGCACACAGTAAGCTGCCACCAGCTTCGATTAAACGGGTCCGAAGCTAACCCAAAACAGTAGCGTAAATTCCCTTCAGGAGACTTAGGGTACGTTTTAGAACAGGAAGAACGAACTAGTATGAAATATTATACTCATAAAGTTTATGCAGTGTTTATATCAAAATATTTTACAAAGATGTTACAAATGAGACAATTGCAAATATGTACAAGGTAATTATATAAAAGAAAACAAGGATTACATGAGAATAACACTTACATGTGTTCAAAGCATTGCAGGCAACCAGGCTAGTGGAGTTTCCATCTGTCAAAATGCATCAGTAGGTCTGGATAGACCGCAGCCAGACAGCTCAGGTAAAAACTGGAAAAACTGACTCCTGGAAGCCTCGTTGCAACTTAAAACCTACAGCCTGTGACATAACAGAAAGGGCTGGCTTTTTTAAACTCTCCTACCTCTTCAGTTTTACTAACTGTGCATTAAATATATCTGATGCCCGTAACTTCGCTACAGAACATGTAATAATCATACCACACCCAGCATTCATCTCGTATTATCGCTGGCATTCTAGTGAGATCAAATGTGTCCTATTTGGGATGTATATTTACAGAGAAATCCCTACTTCTTTACCTGATGGAGTTAGAAGCTCATATTTAGAGTGCTGGATAGATGCTCCGATGGAGATTAAAAATATATATTTTCGTGGTCCTATCTTAAATGGTTGGCCTAATATCTTACAAAACCAGAACAAAGGACTTTCATGATTCTGGAAGTTTCTAATCCAGTTAAAGCTGGTCACTTTCCACTACAGGAAATGCCGGTCATAAATACCTTGGCGAGGGGGATGAGGGCTTGTGAGCTGAAAGTCAGGAATTTGCAGCTACGAGCTGTTGCTGAATCACTCCAAGGAGGGGGGCTTAGCCCACAGCATGCTAGCAAGAGAACTAAACTTATATGATATTTCATACCATATCGTGACACCTCCCCCTTTTGGCGTGCGCTAGGGAGGTAGAACCCCACGGCATGCCTCCATGCGCACCTCAGTAGGTTCACCCTGGCGGGACAGTCCATCTGCATTCCCATGCTCCCTGCCCGCTTTGTGTTCAATGGTGAAGTCAAATTGCTGAAGGGCAAGGCTCCAGCGTAGCAACCTGCCGTTGGTTCCACACATGGTGCTTAGCCAGCGCAGAGGGTCGTGGTCGGTCACCACAGTGAAGGTACGACCGTACAAGTAGGGCTGCAAGCATTGCAGGGCCCAGACTATGGCCAGGCACTCCTTCTCGATGGTGGAGTAGGCCAATTCCCTCGGCAAAAGTTTCCGGCTCAGGTACAACACGGGGTGCTCTTGGTCCTCCGAGTCAATCTGGCTGAGCACAGCACCGAGGCCAAACTCGCTGGCATCAGTCTGTACCAAGAACGGTCGACTGCTGTCGACTGCTTTCAACACAGGGGCGTTGAACAGTGCAGTTTTCAACGCCTTGAAGGCCCCCTCACAGCCATCTGTCCAGTTGACGATGTGGGGTAGCTTCTTCCTGGTGAGATCCGTCAAAGGTTTTGCCAGGCTACTATAGTGCTGTACAAAGCGCCTATATTACCCTGCAGTGCCCAGGAAGGACATCACCTGTTTCTTGGTCCCAGGAGTGGGCCAGTTCACGATCGCGCCCACTTTCTCAGGCTCTGGCTTTAGGGTGCCTCCGCCTACCCAGTGCCCCAGGTAGTGGACCTCCCTCATGCCCATCTGGCTCTTTCCCGGCTTGATAGTCAGTCCTGCTCGGTGAATACACCTGAGCACCTCCTCAAGATGCTGCAGGTGTTCCTCCAGGAGGGACTAAAGATGGCAATATCATCCAAGTACGCCATGGCGTACTTCTCCAGTCCCTGAAGCAGGAGGTTGACCATACGCTGGAAAGTGGCAGGGTATTTTGCGCCAGCTAACTTCTCAAGCAGCTCCTCAATTCGCGGCATTGGGTGCGCGTCATTGGGTGCGCGTCAGCGGCTGTAATGGCGTTGAGCCCCCTGTAGTCCACGCAGAACCGGGCGGTCCGGTCCTTCTTTGGCATGAGAACTACAGGGGAGGCCCACGCGCTCTTTGACCGTCGAATCACCCCCAGCTGTAACATCTCATCGATCTCCTGGTGCATAATCTGCTGCACCTGGTCAGAGATTCGATAGGGTGTTCGTCGTAGTGGGGCGTGATTTCCGGTGTCCACCTCATGGACTGCTAACTCAGTCCTTCAAGGCCGGTTCGAGAACACGACCCAGAAGGGTTCCAGTGTGGTTTGCAACTGCAACCGCTGTGGTTCATCTAGCGAGGCGCTTACCTACACATTCTCAATGGACCCACCGGCCTTGGCTTGGGCCAGCATATCCAGGAGGGTGTCTTCTGTTATGATCCTGGTGGTAAAGATAACCGATCTGACCTGATAAGTAACCAAAATATCGGACTAGCTCTGGGGATGTGGGAACTATACTGACCGCAACCCTGATCCTATCCACACACACTAAAGGCAGCCGTGGAGCGTTTCCTAAAAACCTAGACGCCTCTTCACAGCCTGAGAAACTAGCTACCCCTAGAGAGAAAGCAAGCCTCACTTGCCTCAGAGAAAACCCCAAAGTTTAGACAGCCCCCCACAAATAACGGTGAGTGAAGGGGAAAACACAAACGCAGAAATGAAACAGGTTTTATCAAATGAGGCATGCTAATACTAAATAGTCAGAAGATAGCAAGGGATCTGTGCGGTCAGTACAAAAGCTATCAAAAATATCCACGCAGAGAATACAAGAACCCCCACACCAACTCACGATGTGAGGGGCGCACTCTGCACCCCAGAGCTTCCAGCAAGCAAGAAAATCACATATAAGCAAGCTGGACTGAACTCATCATATAGTGAGAAACATGTTCAAGGAAACAATGAGCAAACATGAACAAGCAAGACTTAGCCTCTCCAGGAGGAGACAGGTCACAATGGAAGTCCAAGAGAGATCAAACCAGGACTGAGTACAACGACAGCTGGCAAAAAGTAAAGGTCCAGGTGGAGTTAAATAGAAGCCAGAGTGGCAGAAAACCCGGCAGCTGGAACCCAGATACAGACCAGCCGATCGCTAAAGGCCACCAGAGGGAGCCCAAGAACAGAACTCACACAGTACCACTCATGACCACAGGAGGGAGCCCGGAAACTGAGTTGACAACAGTCTTCCTCCCCGTCTTCGGGTGCGCTGCAGACCGGTAGGACGAAAGGTTCACGTTCGTGATGAGCCTTCATCATGTTGACGTGAAAGGCCTTTTGCCTACCCGAGCGTGGTCAAGCGTGACCACTGTTATGATCCGGTGACCGTGGGGCCGCATGAGAGACTTTCTCAGGAGTAAGTGGTATCTGTGCTGACCGCAAACCCTAAGCTGACACCGCAACTAGAAGTAGCCGTGGGGTGTGCCTAACCCGTCCTAGACACCTCGACACAGCCGGAGGACTTAATACCCCTATAGGTGGAAATGGGAGTACTATCTTGCCTCAGAGCAGAAACCCCAAAGGATAGGCAGCCCCCCACAAATATTGACTGTGAGTATAAGAGGAAAGACACACGCAGGCAGAAAAACAGAATTTAGCAAAAGAGGCACTTCTAGCTAAATAGAAAGGATAGGACAGAATTCTAAGCGGTCAGTATTAAAATTCTAAAAATATCCACAGCAGAAAATACAAATATTCTACATCTAACTAAAGACATAGCAAGTATATCTGCAACCCCTGAGAATCCAGCATGACTGAAAAACCCAAACAAAGTCTAAGCTGGACAAAAACACAATGAATAGCACTGAATTGCAAAGCACACTGCATGTGTGCACAGAGACAAAAAAAACCCCAAACACTTATCTTAGCTGAATTGGCAGCAGAGCATGAGGAACCAGAGAGAGATGCAATCCCTCCAAGAACAATGGACAACTGGCCAGGAGTAATGGATCCTGCAAACCTAAATACCTAGTAGAGCTGCAATCAGCAGAAACACCTGCTCTGGATTACAACCCCAAGACAACTGCACTACCATTAACAACCACCGGAGGGAGCCCAAGAGCAGAATTCACAACAGTACCCCCCCTTGAAAGGGGGTCACCGAACCCTCACCAGAGCCCCCAGGCCGATCAGGACGAGCCAGATGAAAGGCACGGACCAAATCGGCAGCATGGACATCAGAGGCAAAAACCCAAGAATTATCCTCCTGGCCATAACCCTTCCATTTGACAAGGTACTGAAGCCTCCGCCTCAAAAGGCGAGAATCCAAAATCTTCTCAACCACATACTCCAACTCCCCATCAACCAACACAGTAGCCGGAGGATCAACAGAGGGAACAACGGGCACCACATATTTCCGCAATAAAGATCTATGGAAAACATTATGGATGGCAAAAGAGGCCGGAAGGGCCAAACAAAAAGACACCGGATTGATAATCTCAGAAATCCTATAAGGACCAATAAACGGAGGCTTAAACTTAGGGGAAGAAACCTTCATAGGAACATGACGGGAAGACAACCAGACCAAATCCCCAACCAGAAGCCGGGAACCAACACACCGACGACGGTTAGCAAAACGCTGAGCCTCCTCCTGAGACAACACCAAATTGTCCACCACATGAGCCCAAATCTGCTGCAACCTGTCAACCACAGAATCCACACCGGGACAGTCAGAAGGCTCCACCTGCCCTGAAGAAAAACGAGGATGAAAACCAAAATTACAAAAGAAGGGCGAAACCAAAGTAGCCGAACTAGCCCGATTATTAAGGGCAAACTCGGCCAATGGCAAGAAAGCCACCCAATCATCCTGATCAGCAGACACAAAGCATCTTAAATAAGTCTCCAAAGTCTGATTAGTTCGCTCGGTCTGTTCATTTGTCTGCGGATGAAATGCGGAAGAAAAAGACAAATCAATGCCCAGCCTAGCACAAAAGGCCCGCCAAAACCTAGAAACAAACTGGGAACCTCTGTCGGACACAATATTCTCCGGAATACCATGCAAACGAACCACATGCTGAAAAAACAACGGAACCAAATCAGAAGAGGAAGGCAATTTAGGCAAAGGCACCAAATGAACCATCTTAGAGAACCGGTCACAAACCACCCAGATAACAGACATCCTCCTGGAAACCGGAAGATCTGAAATAAAATCCATAGAAATATGCGTCCAGGGCATCTCAGGGACCGGCAAAGGCAAAAGCAACCCGCTAGCACAGGAACAACAAGGCTTGGCCCGCGCACAAGTCCCACAGGACTGCACAAAAGAACGTACATCACGCGACAAAGAAGGCCACCAAAAGGACCTACCAACCAAATCACTGGTACCAAAAATACCAGGATGGCCTGCCAACACAGAACAGTGAACCTCAGAAATCACTCTACTAGTCCATCTGTCAGGAACAAACAGTTTGCCCACAGGACAGCGGTCAGGTTTGACAGCCTGAAATTCCTGCAGAACCCGTCGCAAATCAGGGGAAATGGCCGAAAGGACCACCCCTTCCTTCAGAATGCCGACCGGTTCCAGTACCTCAGGAGAATCAGGCAAAAAACTCCTAGAGAGGGCATCAGCCTTAATATTCTTAGAACCCGGAAGATACGAGACCACGAAATCAAAACGGGAGAAAAACAAGGACCATCGGGCCTGTCTAGGATTCAGCCGTTTGGCAGACTCGAGGTAGATCAGATTTTTATGATTGGTCAAGACCACAATACGGTGCTTGGCTCTCTCAAGCCAATGTCGCCACTCCTCAAACGCCCATTTCATAGCCAACAACTCCCGATTGCCGACATCATAATGTCGTTCAGCAGGCAAAAACTTACGGGAAAAGAAGGCACACGGTTTCATCAAGGAACCAACAGAATTCCTCTGAGACAAAACGGCCCCTACCCCAATCTCAGAAGCGTCAACCTCAACCTGAAACGGAAGACAAACATCCGGCTGATGCAACACCGGGGCAGAAGTGAATCGGCGTTTAAGCTCCTGAAAGGCAGAGACAGCCACAGAGAACCAATTTGTTACATCAGTGCCTTTCTTCGTCAAATCGGTCAGAGGTTTAACCACACTGGAGAAGTTAGCAATGAAACGGCGATAAAAATTAGCAAAGCCCAAAAATTTCTGAAGGCTCTTCACAGATGTGGGCTGAATCCAATCATGAATGGCCTGAACCTTAACCGGATCCATCTCTATAGATGAGGGAGAAAAAATGAAGCCCAAAAAAGAAACCTTCTGCACTCCAAAGAGACACTTAGACCCCTTCACAAACAAAGCATTATCACGAAGGATCTGAAACACCATTCTGACCTGTTTCACATGAGACTCCCAATCATCAGAAAAAATCAAGATATCTTCCAAATATACAATCATGAATTTATCAAGATAATTCCAGAAGATATAATGCATGAAGGACTGAAAAACAGATGGAGCATTAGAGAGTCCGAATGGCATCACAAGGTATTCAAAATGGCCTTCGGCGTATTAAACGCAGTTTTCCATTCATCACCCTGCTTAATACGAACAAGATTATATGCTCCCCGAAGGTCAATCTTAGTAAACCAACTAGCCCCCTTAATCCTGGCAAACAAATCAGAAAGCAAAGGTAAAGGGTATTGAAATCTGACCGTGATCTTATTCAAGAGGCGATAATCAATACAGGGTCTCAAGGAGCCATCCTTCTTAGCAACAAAAAAAATCCCGCTTCCAACGGTGAAGAAGATGGCCGAGTATGCCCCTTCTCCAAAGACTTCTTAACATAGCTCCGCATGGCTGTGTGTTCAGGCACAGACAGGTTGAAAAGTCAGCCCTTGGGAAACTTACAGCCTGGAATCAAGTCAATAGCACAATCACAGTCCCTATGCGGTGGAAGGGAACTGGACTTGGGCTCATCGAATACATCCTGAAAATCAGACAAAAACTCTGGAACCTCAGAAGAGATGGAAGAGGAGATTGACATCAAAGGAACGTCATTATGAACCCCCTGACAACCCCAACTAGTCACAGACATAGACTTCCAATCCAACACAGGATTATGTATCTGCAACCATGGAAAACCCAGCACAATAGCATCATGCAAATTATGCAACACCAGAAAACGACAATCTTCCTGATGGGCTGGCGCCATACACATGGTCACCTGTGTCCAAAACTGGGGTTTATTTTTAGCCAAAGGTGTAGCATCAATGCCCCTTAAAGGAATAGGGTTCTGCAAAGACTGCAAGGGGAAACCACAACGCCTGGCAAATTCAAAGTCCATTAAGTTCAAAGCGGCGCCTGAATCCACAAACGCCATGACAGAAAATGACGACAATGAGCAGATCAAGGTCACAGATAACAGAAATTTAGGTTGTACAGTACTGATGGTAACTGAACTAGCGATTCTCTTTGTACGCTTAGGGCAGACTGAAATGACATGAGAAGCATCGCCACAATAAAAACTCAACCTATTCTGACATCTGAATCCTTGTTGTTCCGTTCTAGACAGAATCCCATCACACTGCATAGGCTCAGGCATCTGCTCTGAGGACAACGCTACAGCGCGCACAGTTCTGCGCTCCCGCAAGCGCCGATCAATCTGAATGGCCAGGGACATAGAATCACTCAGACCAACAGGCATGGGAAACCCCACCATAACATCTTTAACAGATTCAGAAAGACCCTTTCTGAAAATTGCAGCCAAAGCATCTTCATTCCATTTAGTCAGCACAGACCATTTTCTAAATTTCTGACAATACAACTCTGCCGCTTCTTGACCCTGAGACAGGGCCAACAAGGTCTTCTCCGCTTGATCCACAGAATTTGGTTCATCATCATATAATAATCCTAGAGCCTGAAAAAAGACGTCTACATTAAGCAAGGCCGGATTCCCTGATTCCAGTGAAAATGCCCAATCCTGAGGGTCACGACGCAACAGGGAGATGACAATTTTAACCTGCTGAATGGGATCACCAGAGGAACGAGGTTTCAGAGCAAAAAACAGTTTACAGTTGTTTTTAAAACTCAAAAATTTGGACCTGTCCCCAAAAAACAAATCAGGAGTTGGAATTCTAGGCTCTAAAAGCGGAGTCTGAACAATATAATCAGAAATACCCTGTACCCTAGCAGCAAGCTGGTCTACACGAGAAACTAATCCCTGAACATCCATGCTAGCACAAATCTCCTCAGTCACCCAGAGGAAAAGAGGGAAGGAAAGGAAAAACAGGCTACAGAAAAAAAATGGCTCAACACCTTTCTTCCCTTCTTCTGAGATGCATTTAACTCATTGATGGCCAGTTGTACTGTTATGATCCGGTGACCGTGGAGCCGCATGAGAGACTTTCTCAGGAGTAAGTGGTATCTGTACTGACCGCAAACCCTAAGCTGACACCGCAACTAGAAGTAGCCGTGGGGTGTGCCTAACCCATCCTAGACACCTCGACACAGCCGGAGGACTAAATACCCCTATAGGTGGAAATGGGAGTACTATCTTGCCTCAGAGCAGAAACCCCAAAGGATAGGCAGCCCCCCACAAATATTGACTGAGAGTATAAGAGGAAAGACACACGCAGGCAGAAAAACAGAATTTAGCAAAAGAGGCACTTCTAGCTAAATAGAAAGGATAGGACAGAATTCTAAGCGGTCAGTATTAAAATTCTAAAAATATCCACAGCAGAAAATACAAATATTCTACATCTAACTAAAGACATAGCAAGTATATCTGCAACTCCTGAGAATCCAGCATTACTGAAAAATCCAAACAAAGTCTAAGCTGGACAAAAACACAATGAATAGCACTGAATTGCAAAGTACACTGCATGTGTGCACAGAGACAAAAAAAAACCAAACACTTATCTTAGCTGAATTGGCAGCAGAGCATGAGGAACCAGAGAGAGATGCAATCCTTCCAAGAACAATGGACAACTGGCCAGGAGTAATGGATCCTGCAAACCTAAATACCAAGTAGAGCTGCAATCAGCAGAAACACCTGCTCTGGATTACAACCCCAAGACAACTGCACTACCATTAACAACCACCGGAGGGAGCCCAAGAGCAGAATTCACAACAGACCACGTAGGTTACCGGGTTGAGCTGTTGTTGGACGACGTACGGGCCCTCCCAGGCTGCCTGAAGCTTATCCATTGGTACGGGAACCAGCACCCACACCTTTTGACCCACGTGGTAGGTCCGCTCCCGGGCGTTCTGGTCGTACCAGTGCTTCTGATCAGCCTGAGCCTGCGTCATGTTATCATGCACCAACTGCGTCAAGGTCTGCATCTTGTCATGGAAGTGTATGACATCCTCCACTAGGGACACTTCAGATGGGTTCGGCTCCTCTTCCCAGGATTCTCTTACCAACCCAAGAGGTCCCCGGACTCGCCTGCCGTACAGGAGCTCGAAGGGGAGAACTGTTATGATCCTAGTGGGAGAGGATCTCTGGTATTCCGGCTAAGTCTGCAAAAACATAGAACAGCTCTAGGGAGGTGGAAACTGGGCTAACCGCATACCTGATCCTAACACACAACTAAAAGTAGCCGTGCACGTGCTTACGTTGTTTCTAGACGTCTGTTGTGAACTATAGTTCTTGGCTCCCTCTTGTGGTCATTAGCGGTATGGCACTTGGAGTGTCTTTCCCCAGGTTGGCACTCACCTGCTTTGTTTGGCCTGGGTGTGCCTATATAAACTTCCTGGATACTCTGTATTGTGCCTGGATTCGTTGTTATCAGACCCTGTCTGTTTCCTCCTGCCTCCTGGTCTCCTGATTTTGCAAGATAAGCTAAGTCCTGCTTTCTTATTTTTGTGCATTTGAATTTCCCTTATTTTGTTCCAGCTTTGTTTAAAATGTGATTCCTGTTTTTGCTGGAAGCTCAAGGGAGGCTGTTATCCTCCCCCCACACCGTTAGTCGGTGTGGGGGTTCTTGGATACTCAGTGTGGAATTTTTTGTAGGGTTTTTGCTGACCGTATAAGTCATCTTTCTATTTTCTGCTATTAGTCAGTGGGCCTCTCTTTGCTAAATCTAGTTCATTCTTACGTTTGTCATTTCTTCTTACCTCACCGTTATTATTTGTTGGGGGCTTGTATTATTACTTTGGGGTCCCTTTCTCTTGAGGCAAGAGAGGTCTTATTTTCTCTGAAAGGGTTAGTTAGTTCTCCGGCTGGCGCGAGACGTCTAGAACCAACGTAGGTACGTTCCCCGGCTGCTGCTAGTTGTTTGTGTTAGGATCAGGTATACGGTCAGTCAAGTTACCACTTCCCTATGAGCAGGTTTTTGGTTTGCAGACTTAGCTTGTACTCCTGAGATCCTCTGCCATTAGGATCATAACAGACGTCTCGAGCCAGCCGGAGAACTGACTACTAGTGTTGAGCGATACCGTCCGATACTTGAAAGTATCGGTATCGGAAAGTATCAGCCGATACCGGCAAAGTATCGGATCCAATCCGATACCGATACCCGATACCAATACAAGTCAATGGGACTCAAGTATCGGACGGTATCCCTGATGGTTCCCAGGGTCTGAAGGAGAGGAAACTCTCCTTCAGGCCCTGGGATCCATATTAATGTGTAAAAGAGAGAATTAAAATAAAAAATATTGCTATACTCACCTCTCCGACGCAGCCTGGACCTCACCGAGGGAACCGGCATCGTTCTTTGCTTAAAATTCGCGCGTTTACTTCCTTCCGTGACGTCACGGCTTGTGATTGGTCACGTGCCGCCCATGTGGCCGCGACGCGACCAATCACAGCAAGCCGTGACGTAATTTTCAGGTCCTTCAGGATTTTAAAATTACGTTCTGGCTTGTGATTGGTCGCGTCGCGGTCCCATGGGCGACGAGATCAATCACAAGCCGTGATGTCACGGGAGGCAGGAAATGCGCGCATTTTAAAATTACGTCCCGGCTTGTGATTGGTTGCGTCGCGGTCACATGGGCCGCGACGCAACCAATCACAAGCCGGGACGTAATTTTAAAATGCGCACGTTTCCTGCCTCCCGTGACGTCACGGCTTGTGATTGGTCGCGTCGCCCATGTGACCGCGACGCGACCAATCACAAGCCGGAACGTAATTTTAAAATCCTGAAGGACCTGAAATTACGTCACGGCTTGCTGTGATTGGTCGCGTCGCGGTTACATGGGCCGCGACGCAACCAATCACAAGCCGGGACGTAATTTTAAAATGCGCGCGTTTCCTGCCTCCCGTGACGTCACGGCTTGTGATTGGTCGCGTCGCCCATGTGACCGCGACGCGACCAATCAGAAGCTGGAACGTAATTTTAAAATCCTGAAGGACCTGAAAATTACGTCACGGCTTGCTGTGATTGGTCGCGTCGCGGCCACATGGGTGGCACGCGACCAATCACAAGCCGTGACGTCACGGAAGGAAGTAAACGCGCAAATTTTAAGCAAAGAACGCTCCCGCTTCCCTCGGTGAGGTCCAGGCTGCGTCGGAGAGGTGAGTATAGCAATATTTTTTATTTTAATTCTTTCTTTTATACATTAATGTTGTTTCGATACCGATACCCGATACCACAAAAGTATCGGATCTCGGTATCGGAATTCCGATACCCGGTACTTGCGGTATCGGAATGCTCAACACTACTGACTACCTCTAAAGGGAAAATAAGACCTCACTTGCCTCCAGGGAAATTAACCCCAAAGATATAGAAAGCCCCCAACAAATAATAACTGTGAGGTAAGAGGAAAACAAACGTAGAGATGAACTAGATTCAGCAAAGTGAGGCCCACTAATATAAATAAGCAGAAAATAGAAAGTGAACTATGCGGTCAGCAGAAAACCCTGCAAAAACATCCACGCTGAATATTCAAGAACCCCCGCACCGACTAACGGTGTGAGGGGAGAATATCAGCGCCCTAGAGCTTCCAGCGAGCTAGAAAATCACATTTGAAGCAAGCTGGACAAAAAACACTGATAATGCAAATGATCCAAAGTATGCAAACAGAACTTAGCTTTTCTTGCATGAGACAGATGGCAAGGAATCAGGAGGAGACCAATTTGGACTGAATACATCGATACCAGGCAAGAGACTGAGTCCTAAGGAGAACTAAATAGGGAACACCCACAGCTTAATGAAACAGCTGAAGCCCAGGCCTGCAGAAAGACATGACTCATACAATACCGTTCGTGACCACAAGAGGGAGCCCAGAAACACAGTTCACAACAGTACCCCCCCCTGAGGAGGGGTCACCGAACCCTCACCAAGACCCCCAGGGCAATCAGGATGAGCAGCGTGAAAGGCATGAACAAAATCAGCAGCATGAACATCAGAGGCGACAACCCAGGAATTATCCTCCTGACCATAGCCCTTCCACTTAACCAAATACTGAAGTCTTCGTCTAGAGATACAAGAATCCAAGATCTTCTCCACTACGTACTCCAACTCGCCCTCAACCAAAACCGGGGCAGGAGGCTCAACAGTAGGAACCACAGGCACCACGTACCGCCGCAACAAGGACCTATGGAACACATTATGAATAGCAAATGACGCTGGAAGGTCCAAACGAAAAGACACCGGGTTAAGGATTTCCAAAATCTTATAAGGACCGATAAAGCGAGGCTTGAACTTAGGAGAGGAGACCTTCAAAGGAACATGCCGAGAAGACAACCAAGCCAAATCCCCAACACGAAGTCGGGGACCCACACCGTGGCGGCGGTTGGCAAAACGCTGAGCCTTCTCCTGTGACAATTTCAAATTGTCCACCACATGGTTCCAAATCCGCTGCAACCTATCCACCACAGAATCAACCCCAGGACAGTCAGAAGGTTCAACCTGGCCCGAGGAAAAACGAGGATGAAAACCAGAATTGCAGAAAAAGGGCGAAACCAAAGTGGCAGAACTAGCCCTATTATTAAGGGCAAACACGGCCAGTGGCAAAAAGGTCACCCAATCATCCTGATCAGCAGAAACAAAACATCTTAAATAAGTTTCCAACGTCCGATTAGTTCGCTCGGTTTGGCCATTAATCTGAGGATGAAAAGCAGACGAGAAAGACAAATCAATACCCATCTTAGCACAAAAGGATCGCCAGAATCTGGACACAAACTGGGATCCTCTGTCAGACACAATATTCTCAGAGATGCCGTGCAAACGAACCACATTCTGAAAGAACAAAGGAACCAAATCGGAGGAGGAAGGCAACTTAGGTAAGGGCACCAAATGGACCATTTTAGAAAAACGATCACACACCACCCAGATGACAGACATCTTCTGAGATACTGGAAGATCCAAAATGAAATCCATGGAAATGTGCGTCCAAGGCCTCTTCGGGATAGGCAAGGGCAAAAGCAACCCGCTGGCACGAGAACAGCAAGGCTTAGCCCGAGCACAAATCCCACAGGACTGCACAAAGGAACGCACATCCCGCGACAAGGAAGGCCACCAAAAGGACCTAGCCACCAAATCTCTGGTACCAAAAATCCCAGGATGCCCTGCCAACACCGAAGAATGAACCTCGGAAATAACTCTGCTGGTCCATCTATCAGGGACAAACAATCTCTCTGGTGGGCAACGATCAGGTCTATCAGCCTGAAATTTCTGCAGCACTCGTCGCAAATCTGGGGAAATGGCAGACAAAATCACTCCCTCTCTGAGAATACCAGCCGGTTCTGAGACTCCCGGAGAGTCAGGCACAAAACTCCTAGAAAGCGCATCAGCCTTCACGTTCTTCGAACCAGGCAGGTATGAGACCACAAAGTCAAAACGGGAGAAAAACAACGACCAACGAGCCTGTCTAGGACTCAGGCGCCTGGCAGACTCGAGATAAATCAGATTTTTATGATCAGTCAAGACCACCACACGATGCTTAGCTGCCTCGAGCCAATGTCGCCACTCCTCAAATGCCCACTTCATAGCCAACAACTCCCGATTACCAACATCATAGTTCCGTTCAGCTGGCGAAAATTTTCTTGAAAAGAAAGCACATGGCTTCATCACAGAGCCATCAGAGCTTCTCTGCGACAAAACGGCCCCCGCACCAATCTCAGAAGCATCAACTTCAACCTGGAAGGGAAGAGAGACATCCGGCTGGCACAAGACTGGCGCTGAAGTAAACCGGCGCTTCAGCTCCCGAAAGGCCTCCACGGCCGCAGGAGACCAATTAGCAACATCAGAACCTTTCTTGGTCATATCCGTCAAAGGTTTAACTACGCTAGAAAAATTAGCGATAAAACAACGGTAAAAATTAGCAAAGCCCAAGAACTTCTGAAGGCTCTTAACAGACGTGGGCTGAGTCCAGTCATGAATGGCACGGACCTTGACTGGGTCCATCTCCACAGTAGAAGGGGAAAAAATAAAACCCAAAAAAGAAACCTTCTGTACTCCAAAGAGACATTTTGAGCCCTTCACAAATAAAGCATTATCACGCAGAACCTGAAACACCATCCTGACCTGGTTCACATGGGACTCCCAATCATCAGAAAAAACCAAAATATCATCCAGATAAACAATCATAAATTTATCCAGATATTTCCGGAAGATGTCATGCATGAAGGACTGAAACACAGAAGGAGCATTAGAGAGTCCAAAAGGCATCACCAAGTACTCAAAATGACCCTCGGGCGTATTAAATGCTGTTTTCCATTCATCTCCCTGCTTAATGCACACAAGGTTATACGCACCACGAAGATCTATCTTGTTGAACCAACTGGCACCCTTAATCCGAGCACACAAATCAGACAACAATGGCAAAGGATACTGAAATTTGACCGTGATCTTATTCAGAAGACGATAATCTATACAAGGTCTCAAAGACCCATCTTTCTTGGCCACAAAAAAGAATCCTGCACCAAGAGGGGAAGAGGATGGGCGAGTATGTCCCTTCTCCAAAGACTCCTTTATATAACTCCGCATCGCGGCATGCTCTGGTACAGATAAATTAAAGAGTCGACCCTTAGGAAATTTACTACCAGGAATCAAATTTATAGCACAATCACAGTCCCTATGAGGAGGAAGGGCACTGGACCTGGGCTCACTAAATACATCCTGGTAATAAGACAAAAACTCAGGGGTCTCAGAAGGAGTAGAAGAAGCAATAGACACCAACAGAGTATCGCCATGAACCCCCGACAACCCCAACTTGACACAGTCATAGCTTTCCAATCCAAAACTGGATTATGGGTCTGTAGCCATGGCAGACCCAAAACGACAACATCATGCAAATTATGCAGAACAAGGAAGCGAATCACCTCCTGATGTACAGGAGTCTTGCACATGGTCACCTGCGTCCAATACTGAGGTTTATTCTCTGCCAATGGCGTAGCATCAATTCCTCTAAGAGGAATAGGAAATTCCAAAGGCTCCAGGACAAAACCACAGCGCCTGGCAAACGACAAATCCATCAGACTCAGAGCAGCACCAGAATCCACAAAAGCCATGACTGAGTAAGAAGATAATGAACAAATTAAGGTCACAGACAAAATAAATTTAGGCTGTAAAGTACTAATGGCGACAGGATTAACAACTTTTTTTAAGCGTTTAGAGCATGCTGAGATAACATGCGTTGAATCACCACAGTAAAAACACAACCCATTTTGACGTCTATGATTTTGCCGTTCGGCTCTGGTCAGAATTCTGTCACATTGCATAGAGTCAGGTGTCCGTTCAGACAGCACCGCCAAAGGATTAGCAGATTTGCGCTCCCGCAAACGCCGATCAATTTGAATGGCCAGAGCCATTGAATCATTCAGACTTGTAGGGATAGGAAACCCCACCATCACATTCTTAATGGCTTCAGAAAGACCATTTCTGAAATTTGCGGCCAGGGCACACTCATTCCATTGAGTAAGCACGGACCATTTCCGAAATTTTTGACAATACACCTCAGCTTCGTCCTGACCTTGAGAGATAGCTAGCAACGCCTTTTCAGCCTGATTTTCAAGATTAGGCTCCTCATAAAGCAAACCAAGCGCCAGAAAAAACGCATCAACATTCACCAATGCAGGATCTCCTGGCGCCAGAGAGAAAGCCCAATCCTGAGAGTCGCCACGCAAGAAGGAGATAACAATTTTAACTTGCTGAGCGGAATCACCAGAGGAACGAGGTCTCAGAGACAGAAACAATTTACAATTATTCCTAAAATTCAGGAACTTAGATCTATCTCCAAAAAACAGCTCAGGGATAGGTATTTTTGGTTCAGACATAGGACTATGAGTGACAAAATCCTGAATGCTTTGCACCCTTGCAGCAAGCTGATCCACACTAGAAGTCAGAGTCTGAAAATTCATGTCTGCAGCAGAGACCTGGTATACTGTTATGATCCTAGTGGGAGAGGATCTCTGGTATTCCGGCTAAGTCTGCAAAAACATAGAACAGCTCTAGGGAGGTGGAAACTGGGCTAACCGCATACCTGATCCTAACACACAACTAAAAGTAGCCGGTGAACGTGCCTACGTTGTTTCTAGACGTCTCGAGCCAGCCGGAGAACTGACTACCCCTAAAGGGAAAATAAGACCTCACTTGCCTCCAGGGAAATTAACCCCAAAGATATAGAAAGCCCCCAACAAATAATAACGGTGAGGTAAGAGGAAAACACAAACGTAGAGATGAACTAGATTCAGCAAAGTGAGGCCCACTAATATAAATAGGCAGAAAATAGAAAGTGAACTATGCGGTCAGCAGAAAACCCTGCAAAAACATCCACGCTGAATATTCAAGAACCCCCGCACCGACTAACGGTGTGAGGGGAGAATATCAGCGCCCTAGAGCTTCCAGCGAGCTAGAAAATCACATTTGAAGCAAGCTGGACAAAAAACACTGATAATGCAAATGATCCAAAGTATGCAAACAGAACTTAGCTTTTCTTGCATGAGACAGATGGCAAGGAATCAGGAGGAGACCAATTTGGACTGAATACATCGATACCAGGCAAGAGACTGAGTCCTAAGGAGAACTAAATAGGGAACACCCACAGCTTAATGAAACAGCTGAAGCCCAGGCCTGCAGAAAGACATGACTCATACAATACCGTTCGTGACCACAAGAGGGAGCCCAGAAACACAGTTCACAACAGAGAACCCCGTCGAAGCCTGCGGAACCTCTCGGTAAGCGAATAGCAGGTGTGGGAGGTACCGCTCCCAGTCGCGCCCTTGTGTCTCAACCAGCATGCGTAGCATCTGTTTGAGGGTACCATTGAAGCGTTCACACAAGCCATTGGTCTGTGGGTGATACGCACTGGATACCAGGTGCTTCACCTGCATTCTCCTACAGAGAGCCTCCATTAGGCGAGACATAAATTGGGTCCCTTGATCAGTAAGCATTTCCCTGGAAAATCCTACATGTGAAAAGATGGCCAACAGGGCATCTGCCACCTTATCTGCCCTAGGTGAAGACAGAGCTACTGCCTCTGGGTACCGGGTAGCGTAGTCTACCACAGTAAGAATATATCGCTTTCCAGAGCTGCTGGGGATGGCCAGCGGGCCCACAAGGTCCACCGCGATCCTCTGGAAAGGCTCCTCTATCACTGGCAAAGGGATCAGGGGAGCCTTAAGAGCAGGCCCCGCCTTCCCCACTCTTTGACAGGTGACACAGGAGCGGCAGTAGTTTGACACATCTGTCCCCATCTTAGGCCAATAGAAGTGTTGAGACAGCCGGGCCTTAGTTTTGCTGATCCCCAAGTGTCCAGCTAGCGGGATCTCATGGGCAATCCACAACAACTCACCCTGGAATTGCTGCGGGACGACCAGCTGTCTTTCCCTCAACCACTCCTTTTGTGATTCTCCAGGTACTGTCTCCCGGTACAACCTTCCTCCTTCCCAGAACACCTTCTCCTTATCAGTCTCGGAGAATGGCTTCCCGGCGAGTTGTCTCAAACTCTCTAAGCTCGCATCTGTGTGCAGAGCGGCCTGAAACTCCTGGCTAGGGGAAGCCAGAAGTGACGTCAGGGTCCCTTCCCCACGGGAACCCTCTGGAACCTGCTCTGGGTCCACCTCTAGTTCAGTCACAATGATGACTGAGGAGGGTCCGGAAGGCAAACAGTTATCTGCGTTCCGGGCACTCTGACTGCGGGTGACAGCAGCTACGTAGGCTGTCTCCCCGGGGATTTCTACCGATCCATCAGCCGACGCTGCTATGGGCTCTATCTCCCCATCCACCCCCAACACTTCAGGGGCAGTGCTACTTATGGGCCAGTTACCTTCCTCGCTGGCACTGGTCAATTTCATGGTGTCACCTTTCTCACGGTTCCCATCCATTTCCCTATTTCCTGTAGCACTGACACTTGCCCCTGTGTTATGATCCTTAGTGGCTGAGGATCGCAAATCTGACCAGCTAAGTAAGGAAACAAGGACGAGCTCTGGGGATGTGGTAACTGGACTGACCGCAATCCTGATCCTATCCAACACACACTAAAGGTAGCCGTGGAACGTGCCTAGAAAAATCCTAGACGTCTCTTCACAGCCTGAGAAACTATCTACCCCTAGAGAGAAAGCAAAGACCTCACTTGCCTCAGGGAAATAAGCCCAAAGATATAGAAAGCCCCCCACAAATATTAACGGTGAGTTAAGGGGAAAATACAAACGTAGAAATGAAACAGGTTTAGCAAAATGAGGCCCGCTAACGCTAGATAGGAGAAGATAGCGAGGAAACTGTGCGGTCAGTAAAAAACCCTATACAAAAATATCCACGCAGAGAATGCAAGAACCCCCACACCAACTAACGATGTGAGGGGAGAAACTCCGCACCCCAGAGCTACCAGCAAGCGAGGAAATCACATATTAGCAAGCTGGACAGAACTCATCATATTCTCAGAAACATATTGAACACTCATGAGCAGAAAATGAACAAACAAAAACTTAGCTTCTCTTGGAGAGACTGGTAACGAATGAAGTCAGGAGAGATCAGAATAGCACTAAATACATCGACAGCAGGCAACAAATGAAATTCCAGGTGAGTTAAATAGGAAACCCAACTAGCAGGTGATGAGGCAGCTGATCCCAGCCACAGACCCGCAGAAAGACAAAAGAGCCAACAGAGGGAGCCCAAAGACACAACTCACACAATACCACTCGTGACCACAAGAGGGAGCCCGAGAACAGAGTTCACAACACCCCTGCTAGGGGTTCCTCAGCCGTCTCACTCCGCAGAGCGACGTGGCTGAGCACGCCTGTACCTATGGACACATTAACCTTTGCAGAAAAATGGTTATCAGCTTCAGTTGGCGCAGGTACAACATTTTCACCATCAATCCTAGGGGAAAAATGGTTATCAGATGCATCATTACAAGATAAAGCATGGTCAGGTAACACATGCAATTTCCCATCATCATCATCAGGGTTAACGTTACCCTCATTAGTAGATTGGGGAGGGGTGTCAGGGACGTAGTATGCAACCAGCCTCCCCAAATCAGTCCCCAACAAAACATCAGTGGGCAAATTATCAGACAGCCCCACTTCCTTCACCCCGCTCCCGGCACCCCAATCAATATAAACCCGGGCCATCGGTAAGGGACAACTGATGCCCCCAATACCAGTGACAGTTAGGGTTTTCCCCGGAATGATTTCTTCAGGGGCCGCCAGTTCGGGTCGGATGAGGGTTCGTTCAGCCCCGGTGTCCTTGAGGCCCGTAGCAACATGGCCTCCCACAGTGACGTGCTGTACGTTGTCACACACCCTCCCAGCCACACAACCCACCAAAAGAACTGCTGCATTAGGCCCTGGGGCCTTGGCTGGGAGGTTCTTCTGCTTGTCTGGACAGAAGGTACTGATATGACCAGGCCGCCTGCAGTGGTAACACTGGCGAGGTTCGGTGGTAGGTCTGGTGCTGTTGGCCACGGGGACAGGACCTCTGGTGTGTTGGCTGGCAGGGGTAGTGGCGTTGGTTGCAGGCTTACCCCCTCTCCAGCTGGTGGTGACTGGCTTCCGCACTTCCTATCTACGGTTGGCCTCAGGCATCGGCAATCTGCGCTGCTTTCGTCACGTCTTTGGTTTCTCTGTCCATCACGAACTGTCGCACCTCAGCTGGGCAAAGATGGAAGAACTGGTCTTTGATCATCAGGTCTCGCAGCTGTGCAAAGGTGGTCACTGACAGTCCTTGGGTCCACTGGTCAAAGTGGGTCCCCAGTCCATGCACCACATCACTGTAACTGTCGTGTGCGCCACGTTGGAGGGTCCGGAACTTCTTACGGTACACCTCGGGTGTAAGCTGGTACTTGGCTATGAGGGCCTGCTTGATGGCCTCATAGTCACCATCTTGTTCTTGAGGGAGTGCAGCAAACGCCTCCAGAGCTTTGCCTCTCAGCCCTGGTGTCAGGTATCGTGCCCATTCATCTGTAGGCAGTCGGTACTGTCTGCAGGCTTTCTCAAAGGCCTGCAGAAAAGTGTCCAGGTCCCCATCCTTTTCCATAACAGGGAAGTGCTCGGGCCGGGGCTTCGGCATCTGAGGGCTGCTGGGCTCACGGCTCTGGGCGGTGGAAGGCATCCCCCCCTGCCGGAGGATCTCCAGGTCATGTTCTCGCTGGGCCTCTCGCTCGGCTCGCTGGGTTTCTCGCTCGGCTCTCTCTGCCTCTCGCTGGGCCTCTCGCTCGGCTCGGGCCTCAGCCTCCTGCCGGAATTGCTGAATGAGCTGCCGACGTCCCTCATGGTCGTCAGCAGGGAATTCTTTCAAGGCCGCCTGCAGGTGGGGGTCCAATTCGCCCGGATTGCTAACGGGGCCAGCATTCAGTGGTTGGACCTCTGCTGCAGCACCATATTCGCTGGTGCTGGCTTCTGCGGCCTCTGGGCTCTGTGAGTGGTCTAGAGCGGCTTCCCATTGCACCAGAACTGCGACCAGTTGGGCTTTGTTTTTGCCTGCAAAGTCAATGTGCTGTGACTTGCATAAGGCAACAAGGGTGTCTCTGGTCTGCAGCTCATAAAAGGTTTCTCCCAGCCCAACCATGGTTGCCAAATAAAAGATAGGACAGAAAAACGAAGAGAAAGGGAGGAGGGGATAATTACCAGTACGCAATTGTCTCACAACTAATAAACACTGAGTTCGTTCTCCAAACTTATTTGCGCAGAGTCCTCGCAAGAACTTTGCAAGTTTTTAGTGAGAGGAATGATTGCTCAAACCAAATCACTAATGCTCTAATATCCCACCGCCTTGCCACCAATTTGTCACGAACCCCTGACCTCTGCCACCAATATGTCAGGGATCCACACCGTGACCGTCACCCCTACGTCACGGATCGGGGTGACTTTAGGCCAACAGACGGCTATCACATGTGCAGGGGGCTTATCTTAGTTATCCCTCCACTCCACAATGTGATAAAAAGACACACACAAGGCTATTGACCTCTTAGTTTACAGCAGGGGCTTATATTAGGTATCCCACTGCTCTTCAGTATACCACGAACTGCAGGGACTTATGTATCCCGCTTACAGTTCCACTTAACACTTGCAGCTCTCTGGCGCCCCCCTTACTCTCAGGTCAGATTAGGTACTGCACCTAGGGTAATTAGTCGCCAGAAAGGCTGCCTGCTATGTACTGGCTATTGGGCACGCTACAGCGAGGCGATTTAACTACTCCCGCTCAGGCAGGAACAATAATTATCAATGTCGCCGTCGCTACAACGCCTCCAACAGGCACAGTGCACACAGTAAGCTGCCACCAGCTTCGATTAAACGGGTCCGAAGCTAACCCAAAACAGTAGCATAAATTCCCTTCAGGAGACTTAGGGTACGTTTTAGAACAGGAAGAACGAACTAGTATGAAATATTATACTCATAAAGTTTATGCAGTGTTTATATCAAAATATTTTACAAAGATGTTACAAATGAGACAATTGTAAATATGTACAAGGTAATTATATAAAAGAAAACAAGGATAACATGAGAATAACACTTACATGTGTTCAAAGCATTGCAGGCAACCAGGCTAGTGGAGTTTCCATCTGTCAAAATGCATCCGTAGGTCTGGATAGACCGCAGCCAGACAGCTCAGGTAAAAACTGGAAAAACTGACTCCTGGAAGCCTGGTTGCAACTTAAAACCTGCAGCCTGTGACATCACAGAAAGGGCTGGCTTTTCCAATCCCCCCTCCCTCTTCAGTTTTACTAACTGTGCATTAAATATATCTGATGCCCGTAACTTCGCTACAGAACATGTAATAATCATACCACACCCAGCATTCATCTCGTATTATCACTGGCATTCTAGTGAGATCAAATATGTCCTATTTGGGATGTATATTCACAGAGAAATCCCTACTTCTTTACCTGATGGAGTTAGAAGCTCATGTTTAGAGTGCTGGATAGATGCTCCGATGGAGATTAAAAATATATATTTTCATGGTCCTATCTTAAATGGTTGGCCTAATATCTTACAAAACCAGAACAAAGGACTTTCATGATTCTGGAAGTTTCTAATCCAGTTAAAGCTGGTCACTTTCCACTACAGGAAATGCCAGTCGTAAATACCTTGGCGAGGGGGATGAGGGCTTGTGAGCTGAAAGTCAGGAATTTGCAGCTACGAGCTGTTGCTGAATCACTCCAAGGAGGGGGGCTTAGCTCACAGCATGCTAGCAAGAGAACTAAACTTATATGATATTTCATACCATATCGTGACAGTTTTGTAACCTCATTGAGCTTTGAACTTCATAGCCAGGTGTATGCAATCATGAGAAAAGCTACTTAAAGTGGCCACTTGCAAGTTGTTCTCCTGTTTGAATCTCCTCTGAAGAGTGGCATCATGGGCTCCTCAAAACAACTGTCAAATGATCAGAAAACAAAGATTATTCAACATAGTTGTTCAGGGGAAGGATACAAAAAACTGTCTCAGAGATTTAACCTGTCAATTTCCACTGTGAGGAACATAGTAAGGAAATGGAAGAACACAAGTACAGTTCTTGTTAAGGCCAGAAGTGGCAGGCCAAGAAAAACATCAGAAAGGCAGAGAAGAAGAATGGTGAGATCAGTCAAGGACAATCCTCAGACCACCTCCAGAGGGCTGCAGCATCAACTTGCTGCAGATGGTGTCACTGTGCATCGGTCAACTATACAACGCACTTTGCACAAGGAGAAGCTGTATGGGAGAGTGATGCGAAAGAAGCCGTTTCTGCAAGCATGCCACAAACAGAGTCGGCTGAGGTATGCAAAAGCACATTTGGAGAAGCCAATTTCTTTTTGGAAGAAGGTCCTGAGGACTGATGAAACCAAGATTGAGTTGTTTGGTCATACAAAAAGGCGTTATGCATGGCGGCCAAAAAACACAGCATTCCAAGAAAAACACTTGCTACCCACAGTAAAATTTGGTGGAGGTTCCATCATGCTTTGGGGCTGTGTGGAAAATGCCGGCACCGGGAATCTTGTTAAAGTTAAGGGACGCATGGATTCCTCTCAGTATCAGCAGGTTCTTGACAATAATGTTCATGAATCAGTGACAAACTTGAAGTTACGCAGGGGATGGATCTTTCAGCAAGACAATGATCCAAAACACCGCTCCAAATCTACTCAGGCATTCATGCAGAGGAACAATTACATTGTTCTGGAATGGCCATCCCAGTCCCCAGACCTGAATATCATTGAACATCTGTGGGATCATTTGAAGAGGGCTGTCCATGCTCGGCGACCATCAGACTTAACTGAACTGGAATTGTTTTGTAAAGAGGAATGGTCAAAAATACCTTCATCCAGGATCCAGGAACTCATTAAAAGCTACAGGAAGCGACTAGAGGCTGTTATTTTTGCAAAAGGAGGATCTACTAAATATTAAAGTCACTTTTCTGGTGAGGTGCCCATACTTATGCACCTGTCAAATTTTGTTTGAATGCAGATTGCACATTTTCTGTTAGTACAATAAACCTCATTTCAAGGCAGAAACATTACTGTGTCCAACAGTTATTAGATATATGAAACTGAAATAGCTGTTGCAAAAAAAAAAACAATTTTTATAAAACATTAAGCTTAAGATTAATAGGGGTGCCCAAACGTTTTCATATAACTGTATGTGTGATCTGTATGGCGGTATTATGTGAGAACACTATGGCGTCGTTATTTGCGATCTATATGACGGTATTATGTGAGAACTATATGGCGGTATTATGTGTGATCTGTATGGCGGTATTATGTAAGAAAACTATGGCAGTATTATCTTCAGAAAGGGGACCCAATCTAGGGTGGTTCTGGTTGAGCAGCTGCACACGGGTCTGGGGTAATAGAGGGGGCAGCATGACCTCCAGTTAGGTGCAGTGAGGGGAGGGCTGGTGAGGCAGCTGAAGAGAGGGGTCTCATTTTTATCGTTACCGTATGGCTACGTTTCCCCTCAGCGTCACCCCAACTGCGCCTGTCACCTCGCTTTCACACATCGCCAGGACAGGAGCTGAGGAGGGGAATGGGATCTTTGTATGCAATGTCTGCATCAGATCAGGCCATCAATCCACAAAAATGTTTCCTGCATTTGTGTGGAGCAGACGGTCCATCCATGTGTATAAAAGACAGCGCTCTATATACAATCCCTGGCTGCTCCGCGCACAAAACATGGTGCCTCCATACACCAGCACACTGCTCTCCAGAAATATTCTGTGCTGCTGTCACCCTGCTCCCTCCACCATATATCTCCCAGAATCCTTGCTGCCTGCCATCCTCTGTGACTGTCTACTTGTCAGTATAAGGCTGGGATCACACATACGGCCGAGTCTCACAGGTGAAAACCCTGCTCTGGCACCAGCACTCTGGAGCGAAGTGTGCAGCTCCATGTATTGCTGTGCGGCTGCACGCTCTGCTCCGGAGTGCCGGCGCCAGAGCTGGGTTTTCACCTGCGAGACTCAGCCGTATCTCGCGTATGTGTGATCCCGGCCTTGCAGTCACCAACAAAATAGCTGCTCACTGGGTTCCTGAATATCATCCTCACATATTCCTTAGCAAACACCCAGGAGGGGAGGAGAGGAGACATCACACACATGTCAGCAGACTCCGCCCATAATTACTGCAGTGCAGTAATGTGAGCTAGTTGTACACTAGTTTTTTGTCAAATTTCATTAGCTGCTCCCCCTAGTGTTTAAAAGTGGAAATGCCAAACCGTTTAAAATTATTTTTCATATTTTACTAAATTATAAACAAATAATAATATTTTTTAAGAAAATGTAAACATTAATTCTTTACATTTTTTCAATCGCTGGAAAAAAAAATGTTGATGGCACCTTCCCTTTAAAGGAAGTAGGTAGTGACGAGGCATTAAATAAATACAAAAATATAAATAAATTCTGTAAAAAGCAAATCAAGGCAGCAAAGATTGAGACAGAGGGACTCATTGCCAGAGAGAGGAAAAATAATCCCAAAATATTCTTTAACTACATAAATAATAAGAAACTAAAAAAAATGATAGTGTTGGCCTCCTTAAAAATAGTCTGGGTGAAATGGTGGATGAGGAAAAAGCCAATATGCTAAATGACTTTTTTTTCATCAGTATTTACACAAGAAAATCACATGGCAGCCAATATGATCAGTGATAACAAGTGTCACCTGCTTAACCCGGCAGGAAGTTCAGCGGCGTCTAAAAATCACTTAATTACCAAATTACCAAATCTCTGGGCCCGGATGGGATAAACCCCCGAGTACTGCAGGAATTTAGTACAGTCATTGATAGACCATTATTTTTAATCTTTAAAGACTCCATAATAACAGGGTCTGTACCACAGGACTGGCGTATAGCAAATATGGTGCCAATATTCAAAAAGGGGACAAAAACTGAACTCGGTAATTATAGACCAGTAAGCTTAACCTCTACTGTGGGTAAAATCCTGGAGGGCATTCTAAGGGATGCTATACTGGAGTATCTGAAGAGGAATAACCTCATGACCCAGTATCAGCACGGGTTTACTAGGGACCGTTCATGTCAGACTAATTTGATCAGCTTCTATGAAGAGGTAAGTTCCGGACTGGACCAAGGGAACCCAGTGGACGTAGTGTATATGGACTTTTCAAAAGCTTTTGATACGGTGCCACACAAAAGATTGATACATAAAATGAGAATAATGGGGATAGGGGAAAATATGTGTAAGTGGGTTTAGAGCTGGCTCAGGGATAGGAAGCAAAGGGTGGTTATTAATGGAGCACACTCGGACTGGGTCGCAGTTGTGGGGTACCACAGGGGTCAGTATTGGGCCCTCTTTTTTAACATATTTATTAATGATCTTGTAGGGGGCATACAGAGTAGAACTTCAATATTTGCAGATGACACTAAACTCTGCAGGGTAATCAATACAGATGAGGACAATTTTATATTACAGGATGATTTATGTAAACTAGAAACTTGGGCTGATAAATGACAAATGAGCTTTAGTGGGGATAAATGTAAGGTCATGCACTTGGGTAGAGCAAATCAGATGTATAATTATGTGCTCAATTGTAAAACACTGGGCAAAACCGTCAATGAAAAAGACCTGGGTGTATGGGTGGATGACAAATTCACATTTAGTGGCCAGTGTCAGGCAGCTGCTACAAAGGCAAATAAAATAATGGGATGCATTAAAAGAGGCATAGATGCTCATGAGGAGAACATAATTTTACCTCTATACAAGTCAGTAGTTCGACCACACTTAGAATACTGTGTTCAGTTCTGGTCTCCGGTGTACAAGAAAGACATAGCTGAACTAGAGCGGGTGCAGAGAAGAGCGACCAAGGTTATTAGAGGACTGGGGGGTCTGCAATACCAAGACAGGTTATTACACTTGGGGCTATTCAGTTTGGAAAAATGAAGGCTAAGGGTGTTAGGTGTCAAGTTCCCGCCTCTGCACAGGGGGAATCTCGAACCATCTCCGCTGCGGTCTCCCATTCTTCTCCAGCCGCAGTGGAGTCTGCTCAGTGGAAATGTCGGTCCCAGTGTCTTGCTCAGTCTCACTCTGTGCATAGGGTTACTGCTGATTTTCCAGCTTCTGCCATTGAAGCCAGTGCTGGGCAGCGGCGATCAGATGCTTTTGGGACTAAGTCCTGCTTTTCCCCTTCTGAGCATGCCCAGGGCAAGATCTCCCGTTGGGAGATCGAGGGTCACATGCTCAGATACTGCAGCAGATCCCATTGGTCCTCCAGGAAGGTCCTGAAGGTGCTCAACTTCTGTGGCAGCCTCCCATTGGTCCTTCTGGGAAGGTCCTGTACATGCTGCAGCTATAAAAGGTTCGCATGACCACATGGCCATGCGCTAGTGTAAACGTGTGTGTGTTGATGTGTGAAAGTCGTTCATTAATTATCCCCTCCCTTGTGTATGACTGCTCGCGTAAGGTGGATGATTGCTATCTAGCGCCCGACTTAGCCATCAGCACGTAACACACAAACAGCGTCTAATTGCTGTGACCACCAGTGCGGCGTCCTGGGCTTTCACAGTGCTTTCCTGACCCAAGCCTGGGTGGTTAGTGACGTCTGCCATTGCGGCACCGCAAGCACTCTCGTGCATCTTTATTATTATTATTTCTTTCACTCTGACACCCCAGTTGCGGTGTCGAGCGCAAGAGGTCTATATGAACTCAAATCCTGTGTCTTGGGATTGAGTTCTGAGACTCCTTGCTTGCGCTCTTGGTGCGGTACCGCGGCCCTGTAACGCAACAGGGTTTGCTTCCTTCACACAGGGTGAAGTTAACCCATGTGTGTATCCACATTGTACTGCCATATAGTCCGTCATTACTTGGCAGCAGGTTCCATCTCTGCACGGTGGACTCCGGGCTTACTCTATCTTTCTTATTATTTGGTGCGTTCCGCTAGCCCTAACAAAGGGTTGATCTTATTTTAATGTATAAATATATGAGGGGACAGTACAGAGACCTTTCCAATTACCTTTTTACTCATAGACCAGTGATGGCGAACCTATGACACGCGTGTCAGTGCTGACACGCGTAGTCATTTTCAGTGACACGCCGGCCGCGGCCCCATAGAAATTGCTTCTTTCCCAGGGTCTGAAGGAGAGGAAACTCTCCTTCAGGCCCTGGGAACCATATTAATGTGTAAAATAAAGAATAAAAATAAAAAATATTGCTATACTCACCTCTCCGACGCAGCCTGGACTTCAGCGAGGGAACCGGCAGCGTTGTTTGCTTAAAATTCGCGCTTTAACTTCCTTACTTGAAGTCCCGGCTTGTGATTGGTCGCGCGCCGCCCATGTGACCGCGACGCGACCAATCACAGCAAGCCGTGACGTAATTTTAGGTCCTTCAGGATTTTAAAATTACGTTCCGGCGTTGTGATTGGTTGCGTCGCGGTCACATGGGCGACGCGACCAATCACAAGCCGTGACGTCACGGGAGGCAGGAGATGCACGCATTTTAAAATGCGCGCGTGTCCTGCCTCCCGTGACGTCCCGGCTTGTGATTGGTCGCGTCGCCCATGTGACCGCGACGCAACCAATCACAACGCCGGAACGTAATTTTAAAATCCTGAAGGACCTAAAATTACGTCACGGCTTGCTGTGATTGGTCGCGTCGCGGCCACATGGGCGGCAAGCGACCAATCACAAGCCGGGACTTCACGTAAGGAAGGAAAAGCGTGATTTTTAAGCAAACAACGCTGCCGGTTCCCTCGGTGAGGTCCAGGCTGCGTCGGAGAGGTGAGTATAGCTATATTTTTTATTTTAATTCTTTATTTTACACATTAATGTTGTTTCGATACCGATACCTGATACCACAAAAGTATCGGATCTCGGTATCGGAATTCCGATACAGCAAATATCGGCCGATACCCGATACTTGCGGTATCGGAATGCTAAACAATGGCATCCGATCCGATTTTTTATCGGATCGGATGCCATGCAGGAGGTCTGTGGGTCCAAACAACAGAGCTCCGGTGCAGAGCGTCTAGGCCTGGGACTTCCGGTAGGCCAGGCGCAGCTCCCGGAAGTCCCAGGCCTCTGCGTCGGATCTGTGTTGTTTGGGCGACATTGCGCTGCTCCCTGCTGCGCCGACCAGAAGTCCCAGGCTGCACCGACCAGAAGTCCCAGGCTGCACTTCTGAGGCCTGAGGAGATAGCTGTCTGGAGGCCCTGTGATAGCTGTCTGGAGGCCCTGTGATTGCTGTCTGGAGGCCCTGTGATTGCTGTCTGGAGGCCCTGTGATTGCTGTCTGCAGGCCCTGTGATTGCTGTCTGGAGGCCCTGTGATTGCTGTCTGGAGGCCCTGTGATAGCAGTCTGGAGGCCCTGTGATTGCTGTCTGGAGGCCCTGTGATTGCTGTCTGGAGGCCCTGTGATTGCTGTCTGGAGGCCCTGTGATTGCTGTCTGGAGGCCCTGTGATTGCTGTCTGGAGGCCCTGTGATTGCTGTCTGGAGGCCCTGTGATAGCTGTCTGGAGGCCCTGTGATAGCTGTCTGGAGGCCCTGTGATTGCTGTCTGGAGGCCCTGTGACTACTACAGCAACCATCATCCAGTGAACTGTGGGGTGTCATTGGCCATTACTGAGATAAGTGAGAGGGAGGCATCAGTGATGGCGAGCCTGTGGCAGTCCAGCTGTTGCAAAACTACAATTCCCATCATGGCTGGCCATTCAAAGCAAAGGCTTTGGCTGTGAAGACATGATGGGAATTGTAGTTTTGCAACAGCTGGAGTGCCACAGGTTGGCCATTACTGGAAGAATTCCCCCTCTCCCTCACTTATCTTAGTTCACGGCACCCCACACAAGTTAAATAATAGCAAGACCAACAAAAGAAACCAACTGACAGATGAACAAAGAAGTCACTAAGCAGGTAAGTTAATTCTAATTATACATATTTGTTATTTAAACTATACATGTCGCAAAATTATGTTTTTTTATCAAGGTGACACACCACCCAAGTTATGCTCGGTTTTTTGGCGAATTTTGACACACCGAGCTCAAAAGTTTGCCCATCACTGTCATAGACCTTTTTACTCATAGACCTGAGACGGGGACAAGGGGCATCCTCTACGTCTGGAGGAAAGAAGGTTTAAGCATAGTCAGACGCAGATTCTTTCCTGTAAGAGCAGTGAGACTATGGAACACGTATGATGTTGTAATGAGTGATTCATTACTAAAATTTAAGAGGGGACTGGATGCCTTTCTTGAAAAGTATAATGTTACAGGTTATATACACTAGTTTCCTTGATAGGGTGTTGATCCAGGGAACCAGACTGATTGCCGTATGTGGAGTCGGGAAGGCATTTTTTCCCCAATGCGGAGCTTACTGTTTGCCACGTGGGTTTTTTTTGCCTTCCTCTGGATCAACATGTTAGGGCCTGTTAGGTTAGGCTATGGGTTGAACAAGATGGACTTAAAGTCTTCCTTCAACCTTATTAACTATGTTACTATGTAGTTAGCAGTATGCCGTAGTGATCAGTAGGTTGCAGTCACCAGTACGTTATGCCCAGTTCATGCTTCTGGAGTCAAGAACCCGTAAGTTAGGCGGGCTTTCATCTCAGCAGAAATGCCAAACATGTGGACGCTATATGTGGTTTAGGTACACTGTGGAGCTCAGAAGGGAGGGGGCATTTGGATTTGAGAGCGAAGAATTTGCTGAATTTCTTTTGGTGGGTGAGGAGTCATTTGGTTTTTCCAGAGCTTTTGTGCTACCAGTGATATGGAAGCCCTTTATATTTCCATTAACAGATGATGGACCTGAGTGGGGACTTGCTCTTTTGTGGATTGAGTTGAAGCTTTTATTGGGAACATTTTACATAACATTTGGGATCACATTTATCCGGTGCGCTACGCTGTCCACTTACTTTGGGGTTTCCATCTAAATTTTCTGAGTGACATGATTCAGATGAAACCCCCTAGGGATACACTCACTATAATGAGGCAGCAGAGTTACTCTGGACTCCGTCTGGCCTCTGTTTAGCGGTGTCCTTCTTTTTAGAAGTGCTTTTCGGAATAACAACTTATTCCTTCATCAGGTTTGGCTCCCCCTGTGTTAGGCCAGTCTCACACATCCAGATAATTCCGGTACCGGAGCAAATGGTCCCGGAGTTATCCGTGTCCGTGTGCTCGCGTATGCCGTCCGTGTGCTGTCCATGTGCGGGCCGTGTGTCTGTTTTTTACATCCTTGTGCTCTCCGTGTGCTGTCCGTGTGCATACGTATCACACACAAAGGTTTTCAGGTCCATATGAGGGGTTAAGGCCTAATTAAAGGCATTGAACTTGCAAAGGTGTGATCCATTAGTGCAGATGTTGGAACTTAGTTCCTATAAATGTAAGCACAATTACATATCAGCTTTGGGGTGTGTAGTAGGACTCCTTAGGTGTCACAAACATGTCTACTGACAATGAGGCATTGGTGTGGTTGGCATGGATTGTTTCACGTCGCTTTGGTGTTCGCAACCATATGCTTGAAGAGGATCCACAGCTCCAAAAGAGGCTATGGGTTCACCCTCTACTGTTGCTACATGGGGCATATGGTCATTTTCATAAATTATATCATGAACTTCGCAGATACCTGGTGAAGTTTGTGGCATTTTGTCGCCTTTCCATTCCTGGCTTTGACAACCTACTTCATGTTTTGCGGCCTTACCTTCTCAGACAAGACACCTGCATGAGACTCAGCATTTCTCTGGAGGAGCGTTTGTTAGTAACCTTGAGGTAATTTGTAAGCCCAAATAATGAATATTGGCCCCAATAACGTGCAAGGAATCCTAATGGGTTGTGTTTCTATCTCTAGTGAGCAATGTTCCAGGTCACTAGGTTAGACAATTAACATAATGGTTAATTTTAATCATGTCTTGTTTATCAATTGACATACAAATGAAGCCAAAAACAGTTTGGTTATCATTTTAAACTAACAATAAAATAGTAGGGCCCACAAACAAAATCGAAACATGGTCACTTTTTGAAATGCTCTTTTGAAGTTACCCCTATGTGGTGCATTAATGGGTGTGTTTTTTATTTGCTAAAACATGTATTTGATGTTTCTATGTGCTTTTTAACATTCACTATGTGTACCTTTTATCAAAATATCTACATAATAAACAATTGATGGCGAGTATTTCACATCAAAAATATGGTTTTGTTAACAGATTCCTGGCTACTGGACACTCATATTCTTCACTTCATTTTGAGTTCCTTCTTGGCACATCAACCATATCCGGGATTGTGCGGTCAACCTGTGATGTGATTTGGGACAAGCTCAAGAGTCGCCTCATGCCTCAACCAAACACACAAGACTGGCTGCGGATTTCCCAGGGTTTCATGGAAGCCACTGAGTTTCCAAACTGCATTGGTGCCCTGGATGGTAAACACATTCGTGTCAAAAAGCCGCCAAACTCTGGTTCCCGTTTTTTTAATTATAAAAAATATTTTTCTGTTGTGCTCCTGGCTGTAGCTGACAGCAACTACTGTTTTGTTCTTGCTGACATTGGGGCATATGGGAGTGCCTCTGATGCTCGCATCTTTAGAGCTTCAAGATTAGCTCGGCGACTTGCTGAGACTAATCTAAATCTTCCACAACCATGTGTGCTTCCTGGTGCATCAGGCCCACCTGCACCATTTATCATGGTTGCTGATGAGGGTTTTGCACTCTCAAGGCACGTTATGAGACCCTTTCCACGTCGAGGTTTGGATAACCGGAGAAGAATTTTTAACACTCGACTGATGAAAGCCCGGTGATTGGTTGAGTGTGCTTTTGGAATCTTGACTTCAAGATGACGTATATTTGAAACCCAAATCCAAAAGCATCCCCAAAATGTACAGGCAGTCATAAAGGCAACTGTTTTGCATAATTTCTGCAGACAACAAGAACCAGCCTTGGATGATGTTGATGATGGGAGAGTGGTTAATGTGGCATTATCAGAGGATAGAGACCATGCTCCACGAGTATCTCAGTCTGCCCTTATAGTGAGGAATATTTTTGCAGATTATTTTTTTAACACCAGAGGGTAGTGTGCAATGGCAAATGGAGGAGCACAACTAATGTTACCCTTTTTTTTTTTTTTGTTTTAATAAACATTTTTTTTATATTTATGTCAAAATTTGTTAGGGTCTCGCAAGGCAATGAGGACCCTTGACGTGGGTTGCGAGCTTACATTTGATGTGGGTAACTGATACATGTGTGTGTCTAAAACCCATTGCTACCCATTTCAAATAACTAATACCTCATTCTAATGTGTTTACTGTGGTTGTCCGAAATATCCCATGTCTGAAAGTATTGATTTGGTCACATAATTGTGTACTACAAACAAACAACTAAGACCCGCCCTCATTGAGTGTGATTTTGAAGAAGAGTGTGTGACCGTTAGATCATGTTATTCAGACATACTGTAATCTAAATGTACATTTACAAAGCTACTTTGCCATGGAAAATAGATCAACGCAGTTGAGTCTTTGAGAGGCCGCATCTTTAAAAACCTCACTGAGAGTCACTGTAGCTGCGTGCATCACCACCGTCTCATCCTTTACCATTATTTTGAAGCCATGATGGATTATTAATTACACCATCCTTTTTGGAAATTGTGTATTTGCAATATATGGATGAGTTAGTGTGACCTACTGCTTAACCTTTTTTTTTTTTTGTTGAGAAAAATGTGTTTCACATTATGATTATGCTCACATCAATAAAGTAGTGTGCAAACTACATATACATTCAAAACTAAACAAGACATATTAACATTTGAACAATGTGTTTTATTTTTCAGCAAACACATTTAGTCAGCCAATTGTGTCTGACAAATCAAGCTAACTTTAACAACAAAAATCAAACAAAACAGAGTTATGTTCCTTCTAAATCCACAAAGTCACCATGACTGGAGAAAGATTCATCTGTGATATTTTCTGCGCTGACACGTTCAGGGCTGCTTGAGGGTGTGGGCATTTGTCCTGTAGTCACTGTGGGCTGGCATGTGGTTGTTTGAGGTGGTTCAGTGTGCAAAACTGATGCTGTTCCTGATGTAGATGGGGTATAAGGTTGCGTTTGGTCTGTCTCTTTCAAAAATGTGGCATCATCACTTTGTGGTTGAGGTAAAGTAGGTTGTGACTGGCCAATCTGGCTCACATATGATTGGGAACTACTATAGGGCTCACCTCTTGCCATACGGTTTGATGGAACAAATTGTGTGACCATATGTGTCTGTTGCCTTGATGGCATATTGTAGGGCTGTGGAATTGCAAAATGAGCACCACTACTATCACCCACAGACATGCTGGAGGACAGGGATTCGGAATGTTGGCTGTAGGTGTGGCTTGGAACAGACCTTTGACAATATTGCTGAGTTGTGGCACGGGCATGAGGCACAGAGGTAGGAGCAGACATTTGCCAATATTGCTTGCTACTGGCACAGGACAGAGGCACAGAGGTAGGATCGGACATTTGTCCGTATTGCTGGCTACTGCCACGTGAATGGGGCACAGAGGTAGGATCGGACATTTGTCCGTATTGCTGGCTACTGCCACGTGAATGGGGCACAGAGGTAGGATCGGACATTTGTCCATAATCATGGGTGTAGCTATGGGCAGGAGGAAACCAAACTGGAGCAGACCTTTGGGGATAACGAGGTCTTACAGCAGGAGGTGGAAGCATGGACGAGGGTGCAGGCCTTTCCTGTGTTTGTTGGGTACCTACATTTTGGTCATTTGTTATATTGGTAGCAGATGGCATCTGTATTTGATGTTGGGCAGCTCGCCATTGTTCAATGGGCCCTAGCACCTGGTTGGGTTCCTGCTCTCCTTGGCTTGCAGCAATGAGGGTCAAGATTGCAGCACGTACTCGTTCCTGCCGTCCATCAGGAACTTTGCCAAGGCAAGGAGACAGTGAGCGACAAAACCTATCTACAGCAGTTTCTGGTGTCATGGAATTGAGTATGGATAAAACTCTAGCATCAATGAGCTCGGGCAGCATACGTGGCTGTTCCTGTCGCCTAGTTCGCCTATCTCGGAGAGTGTGTTAGATACATAGGTAGATTTGCTGTTGATGCTGCCTGTGGTGCTGGGGCTGCTGTTTGAGAAGTGCTTGGGGCTGTTGTTTGTGAAGTGCTTGGGGCTGCTGTTTGTGAAGTGCTTGGGGCTGTTGTTTGTGAAGTGCTTGGGGCAGCTGTTTGTGTGCTTCCAGGACCAGCATCAGTGGAGGTTTCAGCAGCATCAGACACCTGCTCATCAGGCTGTGTTGTGGGTGTCGGGTCTGCTGGGGCTTCCGTCTCCGATGCCGAGGTACATGGCAGTGATGTGGCTGTTGGCGAGTCATCCGAGTCATCAAGGTTGTCATCAGTCCTATTAGCAAATAACATTAACAGTTTAGTTCACAATGCTAACCAAATTTTAAACAACGTTTGTTAAATATATATTTTTTAAACACTTTAGGATTATTTTTTAACATGTTTGTATTTTGTAATGAAACATATAAATATGATGATTATTGTAAGCACAAATGTACTTGGGAAAAATAACTATGGGTAAAATCTGTCCCAGAATTTTGTAACATGGTGAAGCTTTGTAAATGTGTTAAAATACAGTGTAGTTATTTGAATATAAAGAGTTGATTAATCCATTTCCATGAAAAAGGCAAGAATTTGATGTATTAAAATCCAATAACCTTTATTGAAACAAATCCATAAAATAGTCGATACCAATAGTTGTTTAGGCATAGTATCACACATCAGCCCTCGCTGTTCGCGTTTCAAACACAAACGTGTTCTTAGTGTTCAGCTGCAGACTAAGAACACGTTTGTGTTTGAAACGCGTACAGCGAAGGCTGGTATGTGATACTATGCCTAAACAACTATTGGTATCGACTATTTTATGGATTTGTTTCAATAAAGGTTATTGGATTTTAATACATCAAATTCTTGCCTTTTTCATGGAAATGGATTAATCAACTCTTTGGGCTTCTACCACGTCCTGGGCTGGACGTTTTCCCTGCTCGGATGTTTGTATCACTTGTGGATCCCTGTTGTGTGATCATACAAATTAAAACAAAAAAAAAAAGGTATTTTAATATGTTTGGTCAATCATACACAGTCACACTTACTGATTTATCTCCATGATTGGGCGAAGAAAGGCTAAGTTGCGGTAGTAAACATATTTCCTCTTTTTCTTGCACCTGCTGTGGAGGGTAGGGGATTAAATTCCCGCCTAAATTGGTCCCTGGCTGAGCGCCATCACCGTTGAACCAAATCAACTGTAGGAAAAGTAGAGACACAACAAGTCACATTCCCACAAATAACAACATATTCCTTAAACAACACAATGTGTTCATCTATGTTATAGTTTCAAAGTATTATGCTTGTGATCATCATGCCTGGCTGTAAACTAATTTTAGAAAAAATTAAAACAAACATTTCTGAGTAATAATTGTGTGACCCTTTTGCACCATGTTGTAATGTTTACAAGTAAGATCTAAATAGCATGAGTACTGTTATGAACGCTTGCCCAAAACATAGGCTGCATGACTGTGTCTGTGTCTAACAACACAAACATTAACACAAGTTGCATTGGCCATTAGACATATGTAAGGGCTTGCCTTGTGTGAATAATTGTGGATGATGGCATTAATTAAGTGGAAACATTTGCTTTCAATCAGTCACACACACAAACTGTGGTGTGGCCAGCAAGACATGTTAAAATCAAACACTACATTTTTAAATAAATCCTGGTTTTGTTATGACAAAAACAGTCAGCACATGTTGATCCTTACATGTTTAACATTATATTTTCACATAAATTTAAACATCTAAAAAAGGAAAAGAGACTTTAAAAGCTTGACTTTTGGCATATAGTCCAACGGTCAATTTCAAAATCTGACCCCATAAAACATTGTAAAGCATAAGAGAAAATAATGTTAGACATCTATGGAGATATGCTTGAATACAGTTCACTTTGCCAAATCTCATGTACCAGGTTTTTGAACAGCAGGGAATTGTGTGCCAAAAATGCAGGTTGTGAACATGCCAGACAACTAGGCCTTCAGTTACCTAGGTATTCTTTAGTATTTTCAAACATGACAAAAACATTTTTAAAAAACAAAATATACACACCTAAAATGCTGACACAAACACACACTGCATTTTTTAACAATTCTAAACAAGCATGCTTCATGCGAAAATAATCAAACACAGGGAACATACTGGAAAGTAGTAAGAATCTTGTAAAGTGTATATGATAAGGTCCATGTAAATATAAATATTAAGAACACATAAGCCCAATGGTTATGATGTTAAGACATGGACCCTAACATATATAATGCACAATATGAATTTTGGTCATATGTTTCTCTGAAATTTATGTTTAATACAACAAGGAACACCTATGGGGTAACTTACCAAACTTTGCCTGCTTTGCGGGTGAATATGTGGACCAACCACGTCTGGGGTACAGCTGCGCAGCTACAGCAAACCAAGCCCGTTCAATCGCCAGCCTGTCACGGTATCCTTCGCATCGTGTGTCCCATAATTCCGGATGTTGCTCCACCAAAGTAATTAGCTTCTCTGTGTCCACACGAGGGGGCATAATATTAGGCAGTCAGCAGTCTGAAGATGCCAGCACTCTGATAAGTTGACAACTTCACCTCAGAGGCCAAAATGATGTCTAGACTTAAGTTTAGCTTTGTCCCAATCAATGTCTAGACACTTGTCTGGCAATTGTTACATTTGCTTCAAATGTTAACCCTAAAATTTGGAAAACGCACACGGACAGCACACGGACGTCATCCGTGTGCGGTACGTGAGCTAACTCAAGAAGAAAAGTAGCCACCCATGAAAACTGCACACCACCAATAAATAATGAAAAAAGGAACGGCTTTATGAATAAACAATGTTAAAAACAGTATAAAAACATGAGAAATACACATATCCACCCTTAGGTCTGCTCGTAATGCATCCCATTATATAAAGGTACAAATATAAATGTCTATCATAACAAACAACCACCTGGCATACGCAAATATGCAATACTAGAAAAAATATATATATATTGCAATATAATGCTGAGTATCAAAAAAAGACACTATTGCTAGCTGTCAGGGAAGAAAGTAAATAGCCAAGGACCTACTACCCTGAAAGGGAGAACACAGTGGACCCTGTGCCCACGAAGATGTAAACCTGAATCCTATCAAGAAGGGCCCCAGAAACAATATAAAGTGGCCAGCGATGTAAACAAATACTCACAAAAGTGACAGTGCTGAGGGTCCTGACTCAGTCAGAGCCCAAGCTAGATGAAAGAGTGTCCCAAGATGGGCCAGCAGGCAAGTAACGAGGCCTAAGCAGCCGGTGGTGAGAGCTAGACCGCTGGGTGGAAGGACCCAACGCGTGTCGCGGTATCCAAAGACTGCTTCGTCAGGGGAAGTGTGCGGTACGTGTTTACAATCACCCATTGACTTTAATGGGTCTGTGTCATCCGTGCGCTCCCACGAACACTGACATGTCTCCGCGTTTGGCACACGGACACACGGTCTGCAAAAAAATCAATGACATCTGCACAGAAGCATTGATTTTAATGTGTCTACGTGTGTCAGTGTCTCCGGTACGTGAGGAAACTGTCACCTCACGGACCGGAGCCACTGACGTGTGAAACAGGCCTTAGAAGGCTTTGGGACTCACGTACAAGCCGACGCCTAAGGAAAAGAAGCTAAGTATAAGTACTTTTATTCCACTGCTACCGGCAAGGTGTCTCTGACAGTCTTGGAATAACCCGCACCCGTACCTTTGATACAGGTACCGAACGTTTATTTTAGAAGTCCTGCCAATAGATTTGTCCACCGTACGTGGATGCTTCACAACCTGGAGGAACGTTTATTGCTTGTAGCATATCTTGGTTTATTACATCACTAAGCTCTCTCAATATTGCCCTTTGGAAACTTTCTGGGTTATAAATACATATTTTATAAGAGGGTTTCAATACACCCAAGACATCTTACAGTACCTTGACAGGTTGCATTTATACTAATTACCCCTTTCCCCTCTCACTTTAGTTTGAGTCTACACACCTTGATTTGAATCTCTTCATTGTCAAACATCACAAAGCTTTCTCTCATCTTACAGGTAATCAACATCATTTTGGTGTCTAACCCATGCATTTTGTTTTATAGGGCAAGTATTGTGCTCTTTTTTCAATATCTCCCTAAGTGGTCTAGGGCTATACTTGCAGCTGACCTGATACACTTACATTAGCGCCGCTACACATTGAATCCATTTTATTTCTACATTCAGTAGAAATTGTGGGACAAATTCTGGTGCAATTTTTACCCATTTCCCAGTGTGAAAATGTAAAACTCGGGGCTAACACACAATCTTGGTGGTAAAAGTGTAAAATTTTTTCTCTTCACTTCTTCACAATGGTATAAAACTTTGTGTCACACCTGTGGTGTCAATATAATCACTGCACCCCTAGATGAATTAATTGAGATGTTTAATGGTAAAATGGGGTCACTTATGGGGGGTCTACTCTTCTGGCACATCAGGGGCTCTGTCAATGTAATATGGCACCCTCAAACAAGTGCAGCAAAACCTGCACTGTAATATGGCGCTCTTCCTTCTGAGCTTTGCACTGTGCCTCAACAGTAAGTTTTCAACCACATATGGGGTATCGCTGAACTCAGGAAAAATTGAGTACCAAACTTTGGGGTCTGTTTTCTCCTTTTGCCCTCATGAAAATACAAAATTTGCAGCTAAAAATTATTTTTGTGGGAAAATGTGATTTTTTTCTTTTTTCACGGCTTAACGTTATAAACTTTTGTGAAGCACCTGTGGGTTTAAGGTGCTCAATACACATCTAAATAATTTCCATAAGGGGTCCATTTTCCAAAACGGTGTCACTTGTGGGGTGTTTCTACTGTTTAGGTACATCAGGGGCTCTCCAAACGTGACATGTGTCCGCTAATGATTCCATCAAATTTTACATTCAACAAGTCAAATGGCCACAAGAAACAAAGTGGAGAGAAAAGATTAGGTGGTTGTTATTTTTGTTGTTATTGGGCAAGGGGGTGTTTGCTATAGGGGTAGACATGCCGGAGTACAATGTAGGACGGAATTAAATCGGAAACATTTGGTGCAGCTGTGTAATATGTAACCCAGCTCGGAGCCCCAACAAGAAGAATGGTCTTAAGGCATTTAAAGAAGTGGAAAGCAGATATTGCCGTAATACAGGAAACACATTGGAGAAATGAAGACATTTTCAAAATTAAAAAATTGTGGGTGGGGAGGTTTACGGATCTGAAGGAGAGGGGAGAAAATCAGGAGTGTTAATATTATTGCACAAAAAGTTTCCACACAAAGTCAAACAGGTAGAGCGCCATATAGAAGAGTGATACATAATGTTAAATTAGAAGTGAATGAAGGGGAAATGAGTGTAATTAATGTCTATGCACCTAATTCGGACCAAAAACCTTTTTTTTGTTTCTTTTGAGCAATTGGATACTACAGTTGTGCTCAAAAGTTTACAAACCCCGACAGAATTTTTGCTTTCTTGGCCTTTTTTTTTCAGAGAATATGAATGATAACACCAAAGCTTTTTCTCCACTCATGGTCAGTGGTTGGGTGAAGCCATTTATTGTCAAACTACTGTGTTTTCTCTCTTTAAATCATAATGACAACCCAAAACAACGAAATAACCCTGATCAAATGTTTACATACCCTGGTGATTTTGGCCTGATAACATGCGCAGAAGTGGACACAAATTGGTTTGAATGGCTACTAAAAGTAACATCCTCACCTGTGACCTGTTTGCTTGTAATTATTGTGTGTGCACATTAAAGCGGAGTGAGTTTTGGAGGCGGAGGAGAGGATGTGGCACGCGGAGGGGAAATGGCTGCAGAGGACAAGTCGGAAGATGATCATGGAAATCGCAGCGGCAGTCGTGTAAAGATCTTTCTACCCAAGAAGCTGCTCGAATGTCTACCAGAATGTTCAAGCTTACGAAAAGAAAGCATCGCTGGAACACGAGCGAGAATTCATGTTGCTGACCATCCTTTTGGATTTCTTTTTAATATTATGTGATTCCGCCATTGATAGAGCATTCTTCAGGTTTATGTTTTGCCGTTTTTATACAATAAAAACTTTTACATAAAAAATAATTATTTTTGCATCACTTTATTCTGACAGCTATAACTTTTTAATTTTTCCGCTGATGATGCTGTATGGGGGATTGTTTTTTGTGGGACAAGATGATGTTTTCAGCGGTACCACGTTTATTTATATCCGTCTCTTTGATAGTGTGTTATTACACTTTTTGTTCGGCGGTATGATGATAAAGCATTTTTTTTAAACTTTTTTTTATGGCGTTCACTAAAGGGGTTAACTAGTGGGACAGTTTTCTAGGTCGGGTCGTTACGGATGAGGCAATACTAAATGCGTACATTTATTGTGTAGATTTTTTTAATTTAAATATTTAGTGATTGAATAAATACTGATTTAAAATTTTTGCAATTATTTACATTTTTTATTTATTTCTTAGTTTACACTGTGTCTCACTATGAGACACTCATTTTGTGCAGGCTGATCGCTTCTATAACATGCAGAGCTGCATGCTATAGAAGCTTTCAGCACTGCACGGAGTTGCACACTGACCAGAGAGACTTCCTGGTCATCACTGCACATGACCGGAAGTCTCTCAGCAGTAGAGACCTGGATGTCGTCATGACGACATCGGGTCTCCATGGCAGCAATCGGGACCCAGCATCATGCTGTGGGATCTCCGATCCAAGGGCAGAGGGTCTGACAGCCCCTCTGCCAGCTCCGGAATGCTGTAGTCATGTTTGATCGCAGTGTTCCAGGGTTTAAAATGCCAGGAGTGGTCCGTGACCGCTCCTGGCACTTTAGTACTGGGTGTCACCTCGGATAATCATCTGACACCCGGCTGTGATCAGCTGCGCTCCCCCATGAGCGCAGCTGATTGCATGGGACGTACTAGTCCATCCATGGGAATTAGGTCCCAGGTCACATGGATGGAATAATACGTCCGATGGCAGAAAGGGGTTAAAGTGATATTGTAACAATGGTGGGAAGAAAAATAATTTCACATATTCATTCACATTCACATAATTTCAAGATGCCAACTTAGGTAGGAAAGATAGTTTTGAGAGAGAAATTAGTATCTTATTTGTATACACTAAAAAAAAGTCCATCAAATATGAAGAGTTTAGCAATAAACAGAGAAAAATTTGTAGTCTACGGATGACAAAAAAAAACTGAAAAGGCCAGAGAAAACTGGAAGGAGGCCCAAAAAATTGTTAAAGAATGAGCAGAAAAGAAGGAATGTTTAGGAAGACACAAATGGACATTGAGTTGAGGAGGTTTGGGGATAAATTGGGCAGGCTACTAGCAAATTTGGCAAAAGGAAGAAAGGGGAAAAAAATATAATAAAACTTAAGAATAAAGAGGGTCTAGTAGTGGATTATCCCAAAGATAATCCCAAAGAGATAAGCTCAATCCTGAGGGATTTTTATGGAAACTTATACTAAGATGAGTCACAGGGGGATGACAGAAGCAGAGATTTTTTGAGTAAACTTACAATGCCTAATTTCACAGAAACATATTTGATTGTGCTAAGTGTCCTTGTTACGGAGGAAGAGGTGAAGAGCTCTATTGGTGGTCTACCAGAAGGAAAAGCTCACTGTCCTGATGGGTTCACAGGGGATTTCTTTAAAGTCATGACCCAACAAATAGCTCCTATTCTAACTAAATGGTATAATGAGATACTTACAAGGTGAAGACTTGTTGGGGGAACCAATATGGCTCATAAAAGCTTGATACCAAAAGATGGGAAAAGCGCATAGGATCCAGCTTCCTATAGACCTATCTCTCTGATGAACCAGTATATTAAAATAATTTCCAAACTTATGGCAAACAGGTTGGCAGGGATACTCCTAGCTCTAGTGTCATCAGCTCAGGTGGGCTTTCTGAAAGGTAAAATTGCGGTCACAAATGTTCGACGGACATTATTATTTATATAGCGCCATTAATTCCATGGTGCTATACATGAGAAGGGGTTATGGAGCGCCCCCACGTAAGGGCAATGGGGTACTCGGTACCGGGTCCTTCGGTTCTTGATGGGAATGTCACGGTGGCCCAACCCGGCCCGTGGCCCTTTGAGGGGCATCCAATAAAAAGGAGAGTTCTTATGAGATAATAATGTTCATGACGCCACCTGTGGTATTCGGTCAGGGTGACCAAAGCTGCTTAGGGGTCTGCTGGGGTGATGTGATGGCAGCTAGATGGTATACCTTCCCACAGGTGAAGTGTATCCCCAGGGCTTCCCAGAGTGTAGATGGTGAATGGTGGATGATGTAAGGCGCAGTGAATAACGAGGACACAAGGTTGCAGTCTCTTTACCTTTTACTGAAGGCTTCAGCATCCACAGTCCAGGGTACAGACCACAGGGTAGGCAGTGTCCGGCCAGTCTGAAGGCAAATCCAGAGTCCCCTTATCCAGGTGGAAATCAGTAGCCTTCCTCTAGCGCCTGTGTGTTGTAGTACCTCCCTGCTGAGCTTCTTGGTGAGGTCCTCACAACTGATGTTGGTGTTCTAGATGTTATTTCTCTTTCTCTCTGTCCCCCAGATGGTATGGATAGGACAAACCCGTATGACTGATGGCCTGAGGCTTTTTACAGGGACCCTACGACGCCCCAGCCCCCACAAGTTGCCACCGTGCCTCCTGGGTGTAAGGTCGGGCAGCTAACGTGGAATTAACTGTCCTGCCGGTCTCTGAAGCAAGGCTTGGAGACGATTGCTTCCTTGGTGTTCCGGCCACCGGCTTCTGCGCCTCAGAAGGAGGCAGCCTTTTGCAGGGCAGAACTCTTTCTGGTTTTCCTCTCCTTGTGCTATGACTTCGTTTATCACCCTCTACAATACAATTCTCTTTAGTGTCCTTCCTTAGGATGCTGCCGCACGTGGGGCAGGCGCAGCTCCGTGATCCTCTGTCTAGGCCTCTGACAGGATCCCACCACTGTCAGGGACCTGTCTGCAGCTCTGTGATGTTGCTCCTTCCCCTGTCTGCCTGACAGGGTTCTTCCTGGATCAAGTCCAGTCAGCTTCTGCCCAACTTCCTATCCAAACCACCAGTTTTACCTAATTGTGAGGAGTGCCTTAATAGATAGGAGCGTAGCTCCCCCTGGTGGTCTGGAGTTTGAAGTGTGGTGTATGGTTTGTGATACCTGGTAAAGTGATCTCCTTTAGTGCCTTCAGACGTAACATCACTCCCCCTGGTGGAAGAATAACATTACTGCAACGACCAGGACTCTGGGGCGCAGCAGTTACATACAAAATTATAGATATTGTTTACAGTAAACAAATTTACAATGACAGACTGGTACAGAGGGGAGAGGACCCTGTCCTTGCGGACTTACATTCTATGGGATAATGGGGAAGAGAGCAGCTCTGGTGGTGGTGAGGCGGCAGCTCGGGTGGTGGTGAGGTGGCAGAATGGTTATTGTAGGCTGTAAGCTATCCTGAAGAGATGGGTTTTGAGGTTCTGTCTGATTGACCCCAGGGTGGTGGATAATCGGACTTGCTGAGGCGTGGAATTCCAGAGGATGGGGGATATTTGGGATAAATCTTGGAGGCAGTTGTGTGAGGATCAAATAAGTGTGGAGGAGAGTAGGAGGTCTTGGGAGGATCAAAGATTACGTGAGGGAAGATATTGGGAGATTAGTTAAGAGATATAGGGAGGGGACAGGTTGTGGATGGCTGTGTAGCTCAGTGTTAGTAGTTTGAACTGAATTCTTTGGGGAATTGGGAGCCAGTGGAGGGATTTTCAGAGGAGAGAAACAGGGGAGTAGCTAGGAGAGAGGTGGATTAGTTGGGTAGTAAAGTTGAGGACAGACTGGAGTGGTGCAAGAGAGTTGGCGGGGGGGCCACAGAGGAGGGTGTTGCAGTAATCGAGGCAGGAGATGATGAAAGCATGCACAAGAATTTTAGTAGATTGAGGGCTGAGGAAGGGACGGATTCTGGAAATATTTATGAGTTGGAGGCGACAGGAGGTGGCAAGAGTTTGGATGTGTGGTTTGAAGGACAGGGCAGAGTTGAGAGTTACCCTGAGGCAGTGGATTTCAGGTGCGGAAGAGAGAGTGATGACGTTTACCATAATAGATAGATCGGGTAGGGAAGAAAAATGAGATGGAGGAAAGATGATGAGTTGAGTTTTGTCTACATTGAGTTTTACGAAGCGAGAGGTGAAGGTGGATATGGCTGATAGACACTCCAGCATTCTGGACAGCAGAGAGGTGACATCTGGGCCAGAGAGGTAGATCTGAGTGTCGCCCGCATACAGGTGGTACTGGAAGTCATGGGACTTTATGAGTTGTCCTAGGCCAAGGGTATAGATGGGAAAAAAGTAGGGGCCCCAGGACAGAGCCTTGTGGGACTTCAACAGAGAGCGAGCGGGATGAGGAGGTAGTGTGGGAGTGGGAAATGCTAAATGTGCGGTCAGAAAGGTAAGAGGCGATCCAGGACAGGGCAAGGTCTTGGATGTCAAGGGAAGAATCTGTAGCAGTAGGCAGTGGTCGACTGTGTCAAAGGCAGAGGACAGTTCGAGGAGGAGGAGGATGATGGAGAGCGGTCTATTAGCTTTGGCTGTAAGTCATTAGTAATTTTAGTCAGGGCAGTTTCAGTGGAGTGGTGGGGGCAGAAGCCAGATTGGAGGTTGTCAAGGAGAGAGTTAGATGAGAGGTGGGAGGAAAGTTGAGCATGGACATGCTGCTCAAGGAATTGGTAGCAATTAGGCTAGGTTCACATTGCTTTAGTGCAGTCCATTCAACTCATAAGCTGACGGACTGCGCTAACGCAAGTGCCGACTTTGGCACAGCACTAGCGCAGATGGAGCATCTGCTAGCTCCATCTGCGCTAGCAGTGACGGACCCAGAAACGCTACAGCCCGTGTCTCTGGTCCGTCACTCAATGACGGCACATCGCATAGCGCACGCCCATTTTTTGTGAAAAAAACGCACCTAAACCTGCGTTTTTGGTGCAGCTTCTTTCCTGCCAAGATGATCAGGTTTTGCTGTGTGAACTTACCCTTAGATGTAATAAAAAGTGGAGAGAATAAGAGTGATAGTTGCATTAGATGCAGAGAAGGAGTTTGATAAGGTAAAGTGGAACTAGATAAGACAGGTACTAGACAAAGTAGGTATGACAAGTAATTTCAGAAACTTTGTAAGAGTCTTGTATATAAATCCGACAGTAAAAATTAAAACCTCTGAACCTCTAGGAGTGTCCTTTGTGAACGTTTATATTTGATTTAACACTTGAACCCTTGGCACACTACTTGGAACAACAGAGAGAATTTGAAGGGATAAGAGGAGAGATTTGTCAGAAGTATTAGATCTCTTACAAATTTTTGTTAGATTTTCAGGCTTCTCCTTCAATAAAAGTAAATTTAGAAAATTCTACAATTGTCAGAAAAAGATAGAAATGAGTGCTAGAAGGCTGTGTGGCACTCTTGTAGGGTGCTCAAATAGGGTTCCACTCCATAAATAGAAAAAAGGGAATTTGGCACTCCAGCAAGAGATGCTGAAATCATAAATTTTATTTTTATTTATTTTTTATATAGCGCTAACATATTCCGCAGCGCTTTACAGTTTTGCACACATTGTCATCGCTGTCCCCAATGGGGCTCACAATCTAAATTCCCTATCAGAATGTCTTTGGAATGTGGGAGGAAACCGGAGTGCCCGGAGGAAACCCACGCAAACACGGAGAGAACATACAAACTCTTTGCAGATGTAGTCCTTGGTGGGGTTTGAACCCAGGACTCCAGCGCTGCAAGGCTGCAGTGCTAACCACTGAGCCAATATAAATTTATTGCACATAAAAAAATAATCCACTTATGTAATTGACGTTTCGCCCTATAAAATTATAATATATATATATATAGTTATAAGGGTGCATACAATAGTTCATAATACATATAAACTAATCTCATATGCGATATACTATAGAGGTAGAAAAATTGGAGAACCTAGGAGATAATTATATAGTACATAGCAGAAAGTAGCAGGCAAAATAGATTATGAGTGCAACTCCAGATCGATCGTCAACATTGTAAATACGTAGAGGATATAGCCAATACTAAAGAAGGGCATATAGAGTCAAAATAATTAAATACGGTGAGAACAAAACTTTACCAGATAGTGGGTCAATGCAGGTAATAGTTGCTGTAAAAGCTGAAAGAATAATAATGATTGCTAAGAGTCACACAGCCCAGGTCGAATCTGTCCAAACCAAAGCTCAATGCTTGGTAAACAGGAGGAATCAAACAGCCATTCACCAATATAGTCCTGTGCAGAGAGAGCAAACCGCGCTGAGGAAGAAGCACAGCCATGCTTGTGAAAGGGCGCTGAGTCTTCAGGTTTTGTCCAGTCACATGATGCCGGCATGTGTATGTCACCGGAAGGGACGTGAATGATGACAGATGTCGCCACTGGGCGCCATATTGGTGAGGAACAAGTAACATTTCCTACTGTTATATTATATCTATGTTTGTTCACATATTATTAGAGTGTTTATATCATCAATGGTGACCTAAACAATGGTGAGTATCGCCCTTAGGTATTATACTAGTGAGAGACCAGAAAGAACAAGTATATTAAGATCACATGAGCGATCTTTCGCAATGTTCATTTTTGTTATTTTCTGTTAAGTAGTTAAAAATTATATACATTTCTCTTCATGTTTTGAATTAGAAAACAGTGTGCAATGTTCCCAATGCTGGAAATCAAAACTAGTATGAAGATTTTGTGATTAACTCATGTTTTTGAACACACTGCTATTATTTTCAACACTACTGTATTGAGGTCATATGATAGGCAAATAGAGGGAGAGGAAATTGGGGGAAAAATCCTAGTAGTGTGGAAGGTAGTACAGAAGAGCATTTTCAGTGAGGTTTGGAGGGACGCATAGTTTAGGATCATGCATAGAGCAATCCTGGCCTTTAATATACCAATATCCAAAAATACGAGAAATCTTCTGACACATTGTCCAAAATACCTCAGCAAACACGCGATCAAAAACACACCCAAGAGAATTTGTTATATTAATAAATATAAAAAGACTTTATTTAGAAAATTGTCAGGATAGGAGACATCGGGGAAGCAAGGCTCATACCGTTTCACAGATGTTTGGAAACGCAAGGGTGCACGCCATGAAAATGGCATTGAATATGCAGAGGAATACAAAGTAATTCATGCTCGAAGTATATGCAGACAATATGATCCTCTACGCTGACGTCACAGGTAACTATACTAACATTTCCTGAATAGTTGTAAAACCTATAATATACAATTTACCTGGACCACGCAGGAATCAATCCCACCACAGCGTGCACCCGCCCCGACGTGCGTTTCGGCGTGATGGCCTTTTTCAAGGGGTAATGTGAAAGGGGAACGGGGTAAGTATAAAAAGAGACCAACCACCAATAATAAGTTACCATGTGGTCACATGATCATTCTGCACCAATCATGATAGATCAACAAATCAAGCCTATGTTTGCTGCCCGCGTACGTAATATATAGATCATGTGATGTATCTACATCACATCCTAGCGACACGCCGCCTGCTTAATGTGACGCGTGCGTAGCTACGGTGGCCTAAGACACAAGTCGGCGCCGGCGTCACGCGCACGGCATGAGAACCCCATGGCAACTGAGACGCCGGAAGCCGACAAGCGTACAAGGGCCTGTAGCACGCATGCGTACAAGCTAGATGCAGTGCCGCAATGTAGAGAAAGGATAATATGGCAGCTGCGCGGCGATCATAAATCAGATGAAAAAAGCAAATCTGGTAAGTATATGCAGCAAGACAAGGCAATAAAAAGAATACAAATATCATCATGGTGATCATAAGAAATGGCACAAAACAATTTAGTCAATATAGTATAAGCTGAACTACAGGGGTGGGACATATAAGCATTCGAAACAATTGATATGCATAATAGAACATCAATGATAAGAAATTACCAACGGACACTGACAAGAAAAAGAAAACATCAAAATAAGAAATATAATATAACATATTTAATACTAAAATAAGTCCATATGAAATAGTAATAGGCTATATTATTCCCAACAGGTGAATATATGATGATTCATCAGCATCCGATTTCTTGTAGTCTTAAAATGCCAGATGGAAGAGAAAAATTCATATGTCCAGAATTCCCATCATCCAGGAAAACTACCAGTGGAAAAACAACAAAAGGTGGTGGGTACTGGGTAAGAAGAATAAAATAATATTAAAACCATAGAAAGTGACAAACATGTGTAAATGAATAATCATTGAGAAACGAGAAAGACCAGTTCCACTACAAGAATGGAACAAAACTGATTGTTTCGTTTAGCCCTTTTGGATAGACGGTGTCCAATGCCCAGATCCATCTTGTCTCACAGCATGATAATTTTTGTTTCAGGCCACCCCCCCGAATATTCGGGGTGATCATATCAATTCCCCTTATCATCAGCAAAGAGCTGTCACACCCATGGAATTGTTTGAAATGCTGTGGTAATGTCCTAAGCGTGGTTACATCATCATGATCGGCCGCCTCCTGGATCCCCAACACGTGCTCACGAATACGCACCTTCAATTGGCGAGAAGTCATCCCAATGTAGATCAATTTACATGGACATAAAGCAAAGTAAACTACATATCGGGACGTGCATGTAATATGTTTTCTGAGCTCATAAGTTCTCGTCTGCTGAATTGAAGAATGTCGTAGTGCGAGCCACGCTGGGGCAGGCGACGCACCGACCACAAGGAGTGCAACCACGCCTAGGACGCCCGCTATCAAGGAAGGTAGGCCTAGGTTCATAATGGTAATGGCTGTGTACAAGATGGTCTGAGATTTTTGGCCCGTCTGATGGTAATATTAGGTGTAGGGGAGAGTAATTGACTTAAAACAGAATCAGTCTGAAGGATGGGCCATGCCCTCTGGAGGCAACTTTTCATCCGGGAGAATTGGGCATGATAATTAGTAATAAATCTTATTTTTTGTCACTTTTACGGACCTTCTGTTTATATAGTAAGGATTGACGTGACGAATACCTCGCTCTATTAAAAGCTCTTTTAACCACTCTGCCACTATACCCCCTTTCACGGAATCTCTCACAAAGATCCCGTGCATTCCGTTGAAATTCATCATCACTGGAACAGATTCTGCGAAGACGCAGAAACTGGCCAACGGGGATAGAGTCAATCAGAGGCTTGGGGTGGGCGGAGGATGCGTGGAGCAACATATTGGTGGACGTTTCCTTTCTGAAGATTGTTGTCTGTAAGATATCATCCTGACCTCTCCATACTTTAACATCAAGGAAATCAACCGCATTATCATCACAATGGTAAGTGATATGAATATTCCTATCATTCCGGTTGATCTCCTCCATGAATTCCCTTAGTTTTCCCAAGTTCCCCTGCCAGATCAGGAAAATGTCATCGATGTACCGCACCCAAAAGGGGATGCGGTCCATCGACACACTCCGATCTGACAGGGGGAGGTCCCTCTCCCACAGCCCCAGGAACAAGTTGGCATAGGACGGGGCAAAAGAAGCCCCCATCGCTGTGCCCTGGAGCTGCAGGAAGAAGGACCCCTTAAAGGTAAAAAAGTTATGGGTAAGGGAAAATTCAAGGAGCTCCAGGATGAGTTCAACAATCCCCAGAGGTAAATTGGACATACTCAAAAAATATTTAGTCGCTGCCAAACCATCCGTATGTTTAATGTTGGTGTACAGGGATTCAACATCACCTGTCACCAACATAGTCTCAGGTTCAATCTGAAGGCCATCCACCCTCTTCAGGAACTCCCCCGTATCCAGGAGAAATGAAGGAAGGCCTTCAACTAAAGGTTGTAACTTGGAGTCAATCCAACAATTGACTTTTTCGAGGTAATTGCCTGAGCCGGAGATGATCGGACGTCCCGGGGGGGCCGCGATGTTTTTATGTATCTTGGGGAGAAGATACATGGTGGAAATAGTGGGTTCTTGTACTTGTAGTGCTGAAGCCAGTTCCCTTGTAATTATCTCATTATGAACAGCAACATTCAGAATTTTGGATAATTGACCCATAAAGGATGAAAATGGGTTAAAAAAGTCAAACGTCTATAACATACTTTATTGTTTAGCTGTCTAAAAGCTTCTTTTTCATAAAGGGACGTAGGCCAGATCACAATATTGCCTCCTTTATCGGCTGGCTTCAGCACTACATCCGGAAGCCCCCGCAGGACCTCCAATCTCTCCCGCTCAGCTCTTGTAAGGTTGTCTCTGGTGACACCCCTCGGGATATTCATAAAATCCCTAGTCACAACCTGTACAAACATGTCAATTGGTGCACATATTGATAATGGGGGAAATTTTTTGGATTTAACTCTTATTGATGAAGGAATCTTACCTCCTTCACCAAGTCTGTGCTCCATAGCCAATTCCTCCAAATCTTGAAGTGCTAATTGTTCCTCCTCTGTGGGGAATAAATTTTGCAGGTGAGGATCAAAAAAATGTCTCTTAAACAAGAGGTTTCTGGCAAATAAGTGCAAGTCCTTAATTGCCGTGAAGGTATCGAAACCTGATGTCGGTGAAAACGAGAGACCTCTACTTAGCAACGACAAATCAGTATCGGTTAGAACATGGGAACTCAAATTAATTACCTGATTATTCTTTTTACGTTCGGGTGACCTAGCTTGAGTCCGCTTATAAGGATGGAAATTGGTGTCTCTATTCCTCTTAGGCCTTTGTTGTGAATTTGGTTTTTGGGCTCCTCCGGTGGTCACTGGTGGTACTGAACTTGTGTGCTTCACCTTCTCTGTTCACCTGTTTCCATCAGGATGTGGGAGTTTTCTATTTAGCCTTGCTCCTCAGTCATTCCTATGCCGGCCATCAATGTAACCAGAAGCCTTTCTGTTGCATGTTCCTGCTCCAGTCAACTATCAGCTAAGTTGGACTCTTGTCCTATGTTTGTTTTGCATTTTTGTTCCAGTTCTCAGTGATTGATTATTTCTGCGGCTGGAAGCTCTTGTGAGCTGAAATTGCCACTCTGGTATCATGAGTTGATATTAGAGTCTTAAAGTAATTTCAGGATGGTGTTTTGTAAGGGTTTTCAGTTGACCGTGAAGTTCCCTTTTCTGTCTTCTTCTATCTAGTAAGCGGACCTCCCTTTGCTGAACCTATCATCATACTACGTTTGTCAATTTCCTCTGCATTCACCGACAATATATGTGGGGGGCTTCTGTCTGCCTTTGGGGAAAAATTTCTCTAGAGGTATGCCAGGTCTGTACTTTCCTCTGCTAGGGTTATTTAGTCCTCCGGCTGGCGCTGGGCGTCTAGGGATAAAAACGTAGGCACGCTACCCGGCCACTGCTAGTTGTGCGGTAGGTTTAGCTCACGGTCAGCTCGAGATTCCATCTTCCAAGAGCTAGTCTGTATTTATGTTCTCTTGCCATTAGGGAACCATGACAGGCCTTGCTCCGGACCTTGTCATCATTGAGGAGGTTGACCACTCAGATGAATCGCTTATATTGGAGAGTGAACTTTCTGACGGTGCCCCTACCAGTCTGGGGCCCTGAGAGTTATTCTTCCTCCAAAAGAATACACTCTTATTGGCAAAATCAGTTGTATCCCTTTTAAATTTGGAAGCCTGAGTATCATGGATTCTTTTAACACATGAATCCAAACTCTTCTCAATTTTGGATTCATAGCCCCCGATTTTTTCTGCTGGGCATTTGGCCTTAAAGTTCTGTTCTACTTTATCAATCCTTTTATCCAAATCTAAAATAGACTTGGTATTAAGATCCACCAATAGTTGCATCAAAGTAAACGAGCATGTACCACACGCCTCCTCCCATTTTTAAATAAAATCACCATCCTCCACAGGGAAGGCCGGGATAACCCGGACCCTCAAGTCTCTAGGAATGAGTCTATTAGAGATGTATCTCTTCAGAAATGCACGGTTCCACCAAAGTCTGGTTCGTTTGATCAATAGTCTCTCAATATCAAGGGCCTGATTTTCCACAGTTTGGTCTACTGATGGTTGTGACCCTGCTTCACCAACTCCGAATACCTGATCAATTTGGCATAGCCAAGCCTTGTCTTTGGCCCGGAAATCCATGTCCCAGAAGAACAAAAAGCCTGTGCAAAACACAGCAAGAATACAACATAACACCTTCACAAGACACATGTCCACATCAAATTCATTACATATAATAGAAAATACTATATTGTATCGTGGGCCAACTAATAGGATCTTGTGGGGTAATCGCAACTTTATGATACAAAAAACCGCAGCAAACACGCGATCAAAAACACACCCACTACGACACAGCACTACGACATTCTTCAATTCAGCAGAGACGAGAACTTATGAGATCAGAAAACATATTACTTGCACGTCCCGATATGTAGTTTACTTTACTTTATGTCCATGTAAATTGATCTACATTGGGATGACTTCTCGCCAATTGAAGGTGCGTATTCGCGAGCACGTGTTGGGGATCCAGGAGGAGGCCGACCATGATGATGTAACCACGCTTAGGACATTACCACGGCATTTCAAACAATTCCATGGGTGTGACAGCTCTTTGCTGATAAGGGGAATTGATATGATCACCCCGAATATTCGGGGGGGTGGCCTGAAACAAAAATTATCATGCTGTGAGACAAGATGGATCTGGGCATTGGACACAGTCTATCCAAAAGGGCTAAACGAAACAATCAGTTTTGTTCCATTCTTGTAGTGGAACTGGTCTTTCTCGTTTCTCAATGATTATTCATTTACACATGTTTGTCACTTTCTATGGTTTTAATATTATTTTATTCTTCTTACCCAGTACCCACCACCTTTTGTTGTTTTTCCACTGGTAGTTTTCCTGGATGATGGGAATTCTGGACATATGAATTTTTCTCTTCCATCTGGCATTTTAGGACTACAAGAAATCGGATGCTAATGAATCATCATATATTCACCTGTTGGGAATAATATAGCCTATTACTATTTCATATGGACTTATTTTAGTATTAAATATGTTATATTTCTTATTATGTTTTCTTTTTCTTGTCAGTGTCCGTTAGTAATTTCTTATCATTGATGTTCTATTATGCATATCAATTGTTTCGAATGCTTATATGTCCCACCCCTGTAGTTCAGCTTATACTATATTGACTAAATTGTTTTGTGCCATTTCTTATGATCACCATGATGATATTTGTATTCTTTTTATTGCCTTGTATTGCTGCATATACTTACCAGATTTGCTTTTTTCATCTGATTTATGATCGCCGCGCAGCTGCCATATTATCCTTTCTCTACATTGCGGCACTGCATCTAGCTTGTACGCATGCGTGCTACAGGCCCCTGTACGCTTGTCGGCTTCCGGCGTCTCAGTTGCCATGGTGTTCTCACGCCGTGCGCGTGACGCCGGCTTGTGTCTTAGGCCACCGTAGCTACGCACGCGTCACATTAAGCAGACGGCGTGTCGCTAGGATGTGATGTAGATACATCACATGATCTATATATTACGTACGTGAGCAGCAAACATAGGCGTGATTTGTTGATCTATCATGATTGGTGCAAAATGATCATGTGACCACATGGTAACTTATTATTGGTGGTTGGTCTCTTTTTATACTTACCCCGTGTTCCCCTATCACATTACCCCTTGAAAAAGGCCATCACGCCGAAACGCGCATCGGGGCGGGTGCACGCTGTGGTGGGATTGATTCCTGCGTGGTCCAGGTAAATTGTATATTATAGGTTTTACAACTATTCAGGAAATGTTAGTATAGTTGCCTGTGACGCCAGCGTAGAGGATCATATTGTCTGCATATACTTCGAGCATGAATTACTTTGTATTCCTCTGCATATTCAATGCCATTTTCATGGCGTGCACCCTTGCGTTTCCAAACATGTGTGAAACGGTATGAGCCTTGCTTCCCCTATGTCTCCTATCCTGACAATTTTCTAAATAAAGTCTTTTTATATTTATTAACCCCTTCACCCCCAAGGGTGGTTTGCACGTTAATGACCGGGCCAATTTTTACAATTCTGACCACTGTCCCTTTATGAGGTTATAACTCTGGAACGCTTCAACGGATCTTGGCGATTCTGACATTGTTTTCTCGTGACATATTGTACTTCATGATAGTGGTAAAATTTCTTCGATATAACTTGCGTTTATTTGTGAAAAAAACGAATATTTGGCGAAAATTTTGAAAATTTCGCAATTTTCCAAATTTAATTTTTATGCCCTTAAATCATAGACATTTGTCACGCAAAATACTTAATAAGTAACATTTCCCACATGTCTACTTTACATCAGCACAATTTTGGAACCAAAATTTTTTTTTGTGACGGAGTTATAGGGGTTAAAAGTTGACCAGCAATTTCTCATTTTTACAACACCATTTTTTTTTTAGGGACCACATCTCATTTGAAGTCATTTTGAGGGGTCTATATGATAGAAAATACCCAAGTGTGACACCATTCTAAAAACTGCACCCCTCAAGGTACTCAAAACCACTTTCAAGAAGTTTATTAACCCTTCAGGTGTTTCACAGGAATTTTTGGAATGTTTAAAAATGAACATTTAACTTTTTTTCACACAAAATTTATTTCAGATCCAATTTGTTTTATTTTACCAAGGGTAACAGGAGAAAATAGACCCCAAAATTTGTTGTACAATTTGTCCTGAGTACGCTGATACCCCATATGTGGGGGTAATCCACTGTTTGGGCGCATGGCAGAGCTCGGAAGGAAAGGAGCGCCATTTGACTTTTCAATGCAAAATTGACTGGAATTGAGATGGGACGCCAAGTTGCATTTGGAGAGCCCCTGATGTGCCTAAACATTGAAACCCCCCACAAGTGACACCATTTTGGAAAGTAGACCCCCTAAGGAACTTATCTAGATGTGTGGTGAGCACTTTGACCCAACAAGTGCTTCACAGAAGTTTATAATGCAGAGCGGTAAAAATAAAAAATCATATTTTTTCACAAAAATGATCTTTTCGCCCCCAATTTTTTATTTTCCCAAGGGTAAGAGAAGAAATTGGACCTCAAAAATTGTTGTGCAATTTGTCCTGAGTACGCTGATACCCCATATGTGGGTGTAAACCATTGTTTGGGCGCAGGGCAGAGCTCGGAAGGGAAGGAGCGCCATTTGACTTTTCAATGCAAAATTGACTGGAATTGAGATGGGACGCCATGTTGCATTTGGAGAGCCCCTGATGTGCCTAAACATTGAAACCCCTAACAAGTGACACCATTTTGGAAAGTAGACCCCCTAAGGAACTTATCTAGATGTGTGGTGAGCACTTTGACCCAACAAGTGCTTCACAGAAGTTTATAATGCAGAGCCGTAAAAATAAAAATTCTTTTTTTTTTTTCACAAAAATGATTTTTTAGCCCCCAGTTTTGTATTTTCACAAGGGTATCAGGATAAATTGGACCTCAAAAGTTGTTGTCCAATTTGTCCTGAGTATGCTGATACCCCATATGTGGGGGGGAACCACTGTTTGGGCGCATGACAGAGCTCAGAAGGGAAGGAGCGCCATTTGGAATGCAGACTTAAATGGATTGGTCTGCAGGCGTCACGTTGCATTTGCAGAGCCCCTGATGTACCCAAACAGTACAAACCCCCCACAAGTGACCCCATATTGGAAACTAGACCCCCCAAGGAACTTATCTAGATGTGTTGTGAGAACTTTGAACCCCCAAGTGTTTCACTACAGTTTACAACGCAGAGCCATGAAAATAAAAAAAATTTTTTTCCCACAAAACTTATTTTTTGGCCCCCAGTTTTGTATTTTTCCAAGGGTAGCAGGAGAAATTGGACCCCAAAAGTTGTTGTACAATTTGTCCTGAGTACACTGATACCCCATATGTGGGGGTAAACCACTGTTTGGGCGCATGGGAGAGCTCGGAAAGGAAGTAGCACCGTTTGACTTTTCAATGCAAAATTGACAGGAATTGAGATGGGGACGCCATGTTGCGTTTGGAGAGCCACTGATGTGCCTAAACATTGAAACCCCCCACAAGTGACACCATTTTGGAAAGTAGACCCCCTAAGGAACTTATCTAGATGTGTTTTGAGCGCTTTGACCCACCAAGGGCTTCACAGAAGTTAATAATGCAGAGCCATAAAAATAAAACAAAAATTTTTTCCCACAAAAATGATTTTTTAGCCCCCAGTTTTGTATTTTCCCGAGGGTAACAGGAGAAATTGGACCCCAAAAGTTGTTGTCCAATTTGTCCTGAGTGCGCTGATACCCCATATGTGGGGGGAACCACCGTTTGGATGCATGGGAGGGCTCGGAAGGGAAGGAGCGCCATTTGGAATGCAGACTTAGATGGAATGGTCTGCAGGCGTCACATTGCGTTTGCAGAGCTCCTAATGTACCTAAACAGTAGAAGCCCCACAAGTGACCCCATTTTGGAAACTAGACCCCCCAAGGAACCTATCTAGATGTGTTGTAAGAACTTTGAACCCCCAAGTGTTTCACTACAGTTTATAACGCAGAGCCGTGAAAATAAAAAATCTTTGTTTTTCCCACAAAAATTATTTTTTAGCCCCCAGTTTTGTATTTTCCCAGGGGTAACAGGAGAAATTGGACCCCAAAGGTTGTTGTCCTATTTGTCCTGAGTACGCTGATACCCCATATGTTGGGGTAAACCCCTGTTTGGGCACACGGGAGAGCTCGGAAGGGAAGGAGCACTGTTTTACTTTTTCAACGCAGAATTGGATGGAATTGAGATCGAACGCCATGTCGCGTTTGGAGAGCCCCTGATGTGCCGAAACAGTGGAAACCCCCCAATTATAACTGAAACCCTAATCCAAACACACCCCTAACCCTAATCCCAACAGTAACCCTAACCACACCTCTAACCCTGACACACCCCTAACCCTAATCCCAACCCTATTCCCAACCGTAAATGTAATCCAAACCCTAACCGTAACTTTAGCCCCAACCCTAACTGTAGCCTTAACCCTAGCCCCAACCCTAGCCCTAATGGGAAAATGGAAATACTTTTTTTTTTATTTTTCCCTAACTAAGGGGGTGATGAAGGGGTGTTTGATTTACTTTTATAGCGGGTTTTTTAGCGGATTTTTATGATTGGCAGCCGTCACACACTGAAAGACGCTTTTTATTGCAAAAAATATTTTTTGCGTTACCACATTTTGAGAGCTATAAATTTTCCATATTTTGGTCCACAGTCATGTGAGGTCTTGTTTTTTGCGGGACGAGTTGACGTTTTTATTGGTAACATTTTTGGGCACGTCACATTTTTTGATCGCTTTTTATTCCGATTTTTGTGAGGCAGAATGACCAAAAACCAGCTATTCATGAATTTCTTTTGGGGGAGGCGTTTATACCGTTCCGCGTTTGGTAAAATTGATAAAGCAGTTTTATTCTTCGGGTCAGTACGATTACAGCGATACCTCATTTATCTCATTTTTTAATGTTTTGGCGCTTTTATACGAGAAAAACTATTTTATTGAAAAAATAATTATTTTTGCATCGCTTTATTCTCAGGACTATAACTTTTTTATTTTTTTGCTGATCATGCTGTATGGCAGCTCGTTATTTGCGGGACAAGATGACGCTTTCAGCGGTACCATGGTTATTTATATCTGTCTTTTTGATCGCGTGTTATTCCACTTTTTGTTCGGCGGTATGATAATAAAGCGTTGTTTTGTTTTTTTTCTTACGGTGTTTACTGAAGGGGTTAACTAGTGGGCCAGTTTTATAGGTCGGGTCGTTACGGACGCGGCGATACTAAATATGTGTACTTTTATTTTTTTTTTTTATATATTTAGATAAAGAAATGTATTTATGGGAATAATATATATATTTTTTTTCATTATTTTGGAATATTTTTTTTTTATTTTTTTTACACATTTGGAAATTTTTTTTTTAACTTTTTTACTTTGCCCCAGGGGGGGACAATACAGATCGGTGATCTGCCAGCTTGCATAGCACTCTGACAGATCACCGATCTGCGAGAAGTGCAGGCTGCTTCACAGTGCCTGCTCTGAGCAGGCTTCTGTGAAGCCACCTCCCTCCCTGCAGGACCCGGATCCGCGGCCATCTTGGATCCGGGTCTGGAGCAGGCAGGGAGGGAGGTAAGACCCTCGCAGCAACGCGATCACATCGCGTTGCTCCGGGGGTCTCAGGGAAGCCCGCAGGGAGCCCCCTCCCTGCACGATGCTTCCCTGCACCGCCGGCACATCGCGATCATGTTTGATCGCGGTGTGCCGGGGGTTAATGTGCCGGGGGCGGACCGTGACCGCTTCTGGCACATAGTGCCGGATGTCAGCTGCGATATGCAGCTGACACCCGGCCGCGATCGGCCGCGCTCCCCCCGTGAGCGCCGCCGATCGCGTATGACGTACTATCCCGTCGGCGGTCATACGGGCCCACCCCACCTCGACGGGATAGTACGTCAAATGTCGGGAAGGGGTTAATATAACAAATTCTCTTGGGTGTGTTATTGATCGCGTGTTTGCTGCGTTTTTTTGTATCATAAAGTTGCGATTACCCCACAACATCCTATTATTTGGCCCACAATACAATATAGTATTTTCTATTATATGTAATGAATTTGATGTGGGCATGTGTCTTGTGAAGGTGTTACATTGTCCAAAATGCAAACTTAAAGATTCCGACTTACTACATGGATTGTGGAGTTGCCCTTAAGTACAAGAATTCTGGAAAGACAAAGCGTATATTGGAAAATACGAGTGTTCTTCTATGTCTGTTACCATTTCTTTTCCATTACTGGAGAAGGAAAAACTAACCCCAATATTCCATACAATCTGTTTAATTGCCAAAAGAGGCTTCTTACAATATTAGTTTTCTGAATCTATTCCAAATTGGAGAGAGACAATCGGCCAAGTGACGGCGATATTCCATCTGGAAAGGATGAAAGCAGCCCGTGATAATAGAGATATGGAAAATTGCTTATGATAAAGTGAAAAGACTTTGTACTCAGTTATTATAAAAAGGAGGAACTTCATAAAATCATGAGGCCCATTGACCAGACCAGTTCGTATTTACTTTAAGACTTTTGTGGAACATTGGGGAACTTAAATATAATTGATCCAAATGTGGAGGGAAAAGGGGGGAGAGATACCGGCTAACAGAACATTGTATAGAGATTAAATAGGGAAGTGCAACATCCGAGGGGTTACTGTGGTCAAGAGAATGATAGGATAGAAGTGAACACTGGAAATATAAATAGTATAGCCCGCCTGTCTGGGTGAAGTTAGGGAATTATATGTTTGCTTATTTCATTTTTCAATTACTCCGTTTGGGATCCTTCCATTTTGAAAATGGAAGAAAGGAAACTAAATCTGAGAGTTTGTAAACTAAGTGTATATAATTTTATTATTTCATTATAGATGTTAAAAATCAATAAAAAGCAATTTTGTAAAATAAAATTGCTTTTTGTTCAGCAATGGAACCTTGAGTGGTGAGCCTGCATACAGACCATGGAGGTTGAGTGCATGCCTTACAGTTTTCTTTATAACCAATTGTAGCCGCTCATTCCAGGTCTGTCTGTAGCTCTCCTCAGGTAATCCTTGGCTCTTGGAAAAAATGTTGTCTAAAACCTGGTCATGGCCGGTTTATGGTGAATAATGTTCTTTCAATTACCAGACTACTGCCACAACAGTACTCACTAGAACCTTCAGTAGTTTAGAAATGTTTCTGTAACCAATCCCATGAGTATATTTTGCAAGAATAAGGTTGCAAAGGTCCTGAGACAGCTCACTGGTTTTACCCATCATGAGATTTTTTTGTGTGTGACATTCTGGTGAGGATTTCATGTCAATAGTATATTTCATGTCAAACAGAACTTAATATTTAGTACAGAAACCTTTGTTTGCAATTACAGAGGTCAGACGTTTCCCATAGTTATTGACCAAGTATACACACACACTGCAGCAGGGATTTTGGCCCACTCCTCCATACAGATCTCCAGTTAGTTCCAAGTTTCAGGGCTGTCACAGGGCAACATTGAAGGGAACCTGTCACCTGAATTTGGCGGGACAGGTTGTGGTCATATGGGCAGGGTTTTCGGGTTTTTGTTTCACCCTTTCCTTACCCCCTGGCTGCATGCTGGCCGCAATATTGGGTTGAAGTTCATGCTGTGTCCTCCGTAGTACACACCTGCGCAAGGCAAGTTTTTCTGGAGACTGGCTAGGCCACTCCAGGACTTTGAAATGCTTCTTACAAATCCACTTTTAGTTGCCACGGCTGTGTGTTTGGGTTCAGTGTCGTGCTGGAAGACCCAGCCATGACCCACCTTCAATGCTTTTACTGAGGAAAAGAGGTTGTTCGCCACAATCTTATGATACATGACCCCATTCATCCTCCCTTCAATATGGTGCAGTCATCGGATTTCTTTTGCAGAAAAGCACCACGAGGTTTCCCCTATCATGCTTCATGGTTGGCATGTACTCATTCTTCTCACTCAAAACATGGAGTGGAAGTTATACCACAAAGTTATATTTTGTTCTCATCTGACCACATGACTTTCTCCCATGCTTCCTGTGGATCATCCACATGGTCACTGACAGGTTTCCAATGGGCCTGGACTTGTGCCGGAGTGAGCAGGGGGAACTTGCGTGCCCTGCAGGATTTTAATCTATGACAGCATAGTATGTTACTGACAGTAAGTTTGAGACTGTAGTCCCAGCTCTTTTTAGGTCTTTGATCAGGTCCTGCTATTTAGTTCTGGGCTGATTCCTGACACTTCTTAGAATCATACTTACCCTTTGAGATAAGATCTTGCACGGAGCCCCAAATAGAGGAAGATTGACAGTGATCTTGTGTTTCTTCTATTTTCTAATAATTGCACCAAGGGTTGTTGCCTTCTCACCAAGCAGCTTGCCTATCGTCCCATGCAAGTCTTGTGCAGGTCTACCCTGGAGCCCATCCCAGTCTTGTGCAGGTCTACAATTTTGTCCCTGGTGTCCTTAGACAGTTTTTTGTTCTTGGCCTTGGTGGAGAGCTTGGAGTGTGATTGAGTGTGGGGACAAGAGTCTTCTATACAGGTAATGATTTCAAACAGGTGCAATTAATACAGGTAATGAGTGCAGAGTAGGAGAGCTTCTTAATGAAAAACTAACAGGTCTGTGAGAGAATTCTTGCTGGTTGGTAAGTGATCAAATACTTACCGTATTTTTCGGACTATAAGATGCACTTTTTCCTCCAAAAACGTGGAGGAAAATGGGGAGTGCGTATTATAGTCTGGATGTACCGGCTCTGGTTGTGTTGGGGAGGTGGGTGAGTGGCATCAGGGGAGCAGCGGGTCACAGGAGGCTGGAGCCGGCTGCTGTGGCTAACTCCTGTGCGCACTGCTAAAGAGAAATGAATATTCACTGCATTCCACCCCCATGGATGTGGAGGGCAATGAATATTTACTCTTTAATAGTATCTTGGTATGATTGGCCCCCAACCCCGGTCTTGGTAAGCATGGCCCCCCACCCCCATCTTGTCCTAGTATGCAAGGCCCCATCCTTATTCTGATATGATTGGCCCCCCAGCCTGGTCCTGGTATACATGGTCCCATCAGAAAACATAAAAAAAAACCAAATCATTACACTTACATTCCCGGCACTCCCTGAAAGCATTTTGTTCCGATGCCAGCAGGTGCTTTATGCTTGTAAGCAGCGCAGCTTGCAAGCTAAAGGGCAGTTGCCGTAATACTCATTGCTCTGCACACCGGGACTATGTGTGTGGTGGGAAGTGAGTATTCATTGGTCTTCAGTAGCGTTCACAGTGTCAGCCGCCGGCTTCCAGCTGCTGCCGGGCAGCCACGTGTGCCACTACTTAAGAGAAATGTATACTCATCTCTCTCCACGCCCAGAGAAGTGAATATTCATTTATCTTAAGCAGGAAGGCTCTGGCTGACACTGCACTACTGAAGAGCAATAAATACTCACTGCTCTCTGCGCACACAGTCTCGGCGTGCAAAGCAGTGAGTATTCTGGCAGCTGTGCTCTGCTTATGAGCTCCCTGACATGCGCTGCTTACAAGCATAAAGCAGCTGCTGGCACCGGAACAAGATGCAGCGAGGGGGCGCAGGGAATGTAAGTGAAATAATTTATTTTTTTATGTTTTATGATGGGGCCATTCATACCAGGATGGGGGTGGGGCCAATCATAATAATAATAATATTTATTTATATAGCTTCAACATATTCCGCAACGCTTTACAGTTTAACAGTTTCAAACACAACAGTCATAAGTAACAATGTTAACAATACAATAATTAAAGCAAAATAAGACGACCCTACTCATGAGAGCTTACAATCTACAATGAGGTGGGGGAGATACAAAGTACAGGTGTGTACTTACAATGATGTATTTACAAGGATGGTCCAAACATCTTCAGGGGGTGGGGGATAGATGGAAGTAGTGAATGGGCTACCCACACACACACATAAAATGACTGATTAGTGAACGTGATAGGCCGCTCTGAACAAATGTGTTTTGAGGGAGCGTCTAAAACTATGCAAATTGCAGAACGTCCTAATATCTAGCATTCCAGAGTATTGGCGCAGGAATGGGAGGTACGGATCAGTGCAGAGGTTAGTCGAAAGTCGTTTGCAGAGCTCAGTGGTTGGTTAGGCCGATAGACCAAAATGAGGGAGGAGATGTAAGGGGGTGCTGCACTGTGGAGAGCTTTTGTGGGTCAGAACAAGTACTTTGAGTTGGATTCTATAATGTATGGGCAGCCAGTGTAATGACTGGCGGAGTGGACACGCCTGAATACCGATTAGCTAGATGGACAACCCTGGCTGCTGCATTAAGGATAGACTGGGACCATGCATACCAGAATAAGGTTGGGGACATGCATACTAGGATGAGATGGGGGCCCTGCATACCAGAATAGGGGTGGGGCCATACATAATAGGACGAGATGGGGGCTCTGCATAACAGGATAGGAATTGGGGCCATGAATACTAGGACAAGATAGAACCCCGAATACCAGGATAGGGATTAGGCCATGCATACTAGGATGAGATTGGGGCCCTGCATACCAGGATAGAAATGAGGATGATCATTCCTGCCAGGATAGGGATGAGAGATCCATGCATACCAAGATAGGGACGAGAGGGCCATGCATACCAGAGTAGGGATGAGGGGACCATGTGTGTCACGGTTCCCACCGTGCTGCCAACAATATGTCACGGATCCCAACAATATGTCAGGCATCCCGGATACCTTGATAACAAGGGGGTTGTTTGATTTCCCCTGGTTCCTTCCGAAGGGGATTTAGCTACATCCCACTTCCCAGTTCCGGTTTGGAACTTGCAGCTCTCGGGCGCCCCCTTTATCTTCAGGTCAGATCAGGTACTGCACCCAGGGTAATTAGTCGCCAGAAAGGCTGCCTGCTATGTACTGGCTATTGGGCACACTGCAGCGAGGACGATATAACTACTCCCACTCAGGCTGGAACAATAATTATCAATGCCGCTGGTCACTGCAAAGACGCCCAATTGCACAGAACAAGGTCGCTGCAACTAGCTCCGATTTTCACCAAAGGTTAACGGGTCTGGAGCCAACCTAAATCAGTAGCGTTATTCACCTCAGAGGACACACAGTCGTATAGAGCATGAAGAGACAAGCTAGTAAAATTATATATTTTACTCCATAAAAGATAGGCAGTATTTACAAAAATATTAAAAAGATATTATAAAGAAGACAAATCATGTGTATATCACAATTACAAATAAAAAGTGATTAACGACATATAATTCTTTCATATCATTCAATGGTATGCCATATACTGGCAGGGGGAGGGGACCTTCCCCACTTATTCTCACGTCAGATTGCACAGCCTGTTGTAGCTGAATCCCCAGCAAAAGACACTGCCAGAATCCTGCTTTACACAGATATTCCCTGCCTAAAGCCCAGGCACTCCCCCCTGTGGTGACATACTTAGGGGCTGAAACCTCCCCTTTTCTTACAATATGAAAACTATTTTTTATACATAATTTTATACATAATTTGCTGTTCCTGCAGAACTGGGCCGACTTCTCAGTTGGCTACAGGCTCTACGCTAGGGACGGGCTGCACCTCAATGGGGAAGGGGCAGCTGTGCTGGGGGAGAAAATGGCTAGAAGGTTGGAGGAGTGTTTAAACTAGGGATTGGGGGGGAGGGTATTCATTTTATAGGAGGGGAAGATAGTGCAGATAGAGACCTGGGCACAAATAAGGAAGTTGGGGGTGGCGGTGGCATGGGGGGTGGGGTTAGAACAGTTAGTAATTTAAGAAAGAATAGCGGTACAGAGAGTAACATCAAGTGCATGTATACTAATGCCAGAAGCCTCGCCAACAAAATGGATGAATTAGAACTAATGTTGTTGGAGCATAATTATGACATGGTGGGGATATCTGAGACGTGGCTGGATGAGAGCCATGACTGGGCTGTTAACTTGCAGGGCTATAGCCTGTTCAGAAATGACCGTACAGATAAGCGAGGGGGAGGGGTGTGTCTATATGTAAAATCTTACTTAAAACCCATCCTGCGTGATAATATAGGTGAATTTAATGAAAATGTAGAGTCCCTGTGGGTGGAGATAAGGGGAGGGGGAAAAAATAATAAATTACTGATAGGGATTTGTTATAAATCTCCAAAAATAATGGAAGCAATGGAGAATATCCTCGTAAAGCAAATAGATGAAGCTGCGACTCAAGGAGAAGTCATTATTATGGGGGACTTCAACTACCCTGAAATAGATTGGGGAACAGAAACCTGCAGTTCCAGCAAAGGTAATCGGTTTTTGACAACTATGAGAGACAATTACCTTTCACAACTGGTTCAGGACCCAACAAGGAGGGGGGCACTGCTAGACCTAATATTAACCAACAGGCCAGACCGCATATCAAATATAAGGGTTGGGGGTCACTTGGGGAATAGTAATCACAAAATAATAAGTTTTCATGTAACCTTTAATAAGATGGGTAGTAGGGGGGTGACAAGGACACTAAACTTCAGGAGGGCAAATTTCCAACGGATGAGAGAGGATCTTGGTGCAATTAACTGGGACGATATCCTGAGACACAAAAATACACAAAGAAAATGGGAGACGTTTATTAGCATCCTGGATAGGACCTGTGCACAGTATATACCGTATGGGAATAAACATACTAGAAATAGGAGGAAACCAATATGGCTAAATAGAGCTGTAAGGGGCGCAATAAGGGACAAAAAGAAAGCATTTAGAGAAATAAAGGAAGTAGGTAGTGAGGAGGCATTAAATAAATACAGAAAATTAAATAAATTCTGGAAAAAGCAAATCAAGGCAGCAAAGATTGAGACAGAGAGACTCATTGCCAGAGAGAGTAAAAATAATCCCAAAATATTCTTTAACTATATAAATAGTAAGAAACTAAAAAATGACAGTGTTCGCCCCCTTAAAAATAATCTGGGGGAAATGGTGGATGAGGAAAAAGCCAATATGCTAAATGACTTTTTTTCATCAGTATTTACAAAAGAAAATCCCATGGCAGACAAAATGACTAGTGATAAAAATTCCCCATTAAATGTCACCTGCTTAACCCAGCAGGAAGTACAGCGGCGTCTAAAAATAACTAAAATTGACAAATCTCCGGGCCCGGATGGGATACACCCCCGAGTACTGCAGGAACTAAGTACAGTCATTGATAGACCATTATTTTTAATCTTTAAAGACTCCATAATAACAGGGTCTGTACCACAGGACTGGCGTATAGCAAATGTGGTGCCAATATTCAAAAAAGGGGCAAAAACTGAACTCGGTAATTATAGGCCAGTAAGCTTAACCTCTACTGTGGGTAAAATCCTGGAGGGCATTCTAAGAGATACTATACTGGAGTATCTGAAGAGGAATAACCTTATGACCCAGTATCAGCACGGGTTTATTAGGGACCGTTCATGTCAGACTAATTTGATCAGCTTCTATGAAGAGGTAAGTTCCGGACTGGACCAAGGGAACCCAGTGGACGTAGTGTATATGGACTTTTCAAAAGCTTTTGATACGGTGCCACACAAAAGGTTGTTACATAAAATGAGAGTAATGGGGATAGGGGAAAATATGTGTAAGTGGGTTGAGAGCTGGCTCAGGGATAGGAGACAAAGGGTGGTTATAAATGGAGCACACTCGGACTGGGTTGCGGTTAGCAGTGGGGTACCACAGGGGTCAGTATTGGGCCCTCTTCTTTTTAACATATTTATTAATGACCTTGTAGGGGGCATTCAAAGTAGAATTTCAATATTTGCAGATGACACTAAACTCTGCAGGGTAATCAATACAGGGGAGGACAATTTTATATTACAGGATGATTTATGTAAACTAGAAGCTTGGGCTGATAAATGGCAAATGAGCTTTAATGGGGATAAATGTAAGGTCATGCACTTGGGTAGAAGTAATAAGATGTATAACTATGTGCTTAATTCTAAAACTCTGGGCAAATCCGTCAATGAAAAAGACCTGGGTATATGGGTGGATGACAAACTCATATTCAGTGGCCAGTGTCAGGCAGCTGCTACAAAGGCAAATAAAATAATGGGATGTATTAAAAGAGGCATAGATGCTCATGAGGAGAACATAATTTTACCTCTATACAAGTCACTAGTTCGACCACACTTAGAATACTATGCACAGTTCTGGTCTCCGGTGTATAAGAAAGACATAGCTGAACTGGAGCGGGTGCAGAGAAGAGCAACCAAGGTTATTAGAGGACTGGGGGGTCTGCAATACCAAGATAGGTTATTACACTTGGGGCTATTTAGTTTGGAAAAACGAAGACTAAGGGGTGATCTTATTTTAATGTATAAATATATGAGGGGACAGTACAAAGACCTTTCTGATGATCTGTTTAATCATAGACCTGAGACAGGGACAAGGGGGCATCCTCTACGTCTGGAGGAAAGAAGGTTTAAGCATAATAACAGACGCGGATTCTTTACTGTAAGAGCAGTGAGACTATGGAACTCTCTGCCGTATGATGTTGTAATGAGTGATTCATTAATTAAATTTAAGAGGGGACTGGATACCTTTCTGGAAAAGTATAATGTTACAGGGTATATACACTAGATTCCTTGATAAGGCGTTGATCCAGGGAACTAGTCTGATTGCTGTATGTGGAGTCGGGAAGGAATTTTTTTTCCCCATGGTGGAGTTACTCTTTGCCACATGGGTTTTTTTTGCCTTCCTCTGGATCAACATGTTAGGGCATGTTAGGTTAGGCTATGGGTTGAACTAGATGGACTTACAGTCTTCCTTCAACCTTAATAACTATGTAACTATGTAAGTATGACACGATGCTCATGATGTTTCCCACTTCAGGGGCGTTCTGTTAAGTGTAAATAAGGAGCCATTACATGAACTGCTTAAGGAGAAATCCGCACTTTGCACTCATTGCGCCTAGCTGCTTGCGCTTTAAGTGGCCGATAGGTCTACCGATGGACATCCGGACTATGTAATTTGTATAGTTCCAGCCCAAATCGGTGCCGCGATATGTAACTTTAATAGAACAAAGAAACTCATGTCTTACACCAGTTCCAACTAGTACTAGATGGGAGGAGGGAGGAGTGAGCAGCTGTTGTGAACTGTGTTTCTGGGCTCCCTCTGGTGGTCACTAACGGTATTGTGTTAGGCATGTCTTGTTGCAGGCCTGAGCTCCAGCTGTGTCGTTAAGCAGCGGGTGTTCCCTATTTAAGTCTCCTCTGGACTCAGTCTCTTGCCTGGCATCGTTGTATCCAGACCTATATGGTCTCCTCCGGATTCCTTTCAGTCTGTCTCATGCAAGAAAAGCTAAGTCCGTTTTGAATAATTTGGATCGTTTGCATTTTTCTGTGTTTTTGTCCAGCTTGCTTAATATTGGATTTTCTGGCTCGCTGGAAGCTCTAGGGGGCTGATATTCTCCCTCCGCACCGTCAGTCGGTGTGGGGGTTCTTGAATGTTCAGCGTGGATGTTTTTGTAGGGTTTTCTGCTGACCGCATAGTCCACTATCTATTTTCTGCCTATCTAGACTAGTGGGCCTCACTTTGCTGAATCTAGTTCATCTCTACGTTTGTGTTTTCCTCTTGCCTCACCGTTATTATTTGTTGGGGGCTTTCTTTATCTTTGGGGTTCAATTTCTCTGGAGGCAAGTGAGGTCTTATTTTCCCTCTAGGGGTAGTCAGTTCTCCGGCTGGCTCGAGACGTCTAGAACCAACGTAGGCACGTTCACCGGCTGCTTCTAGTTGTTTGTGTTAGGATCAGGTATGCGGTTAGCCCAGTTTCCACCTCCCTAGAGCAGTATTTATGTTTTTGCTATCTTGCCGGAATATCAGAGATCCTCTACCACTGGGATCATAACAAGCAGCCTTCGCAGAAACTGCTATTTGCCGGGGGCAATAAAAATTCTTCACACACACAGGCAACCAGCAGAGAAAAGAGGGGGGGTCAGCATAACCCGCAGCGTGTGTCTTGTAAAGCTAGGCAGACTCAAACATGGCATATTCAGATTATCGTGACAATGTATATCAGGATGTGGATGAGGGGACCATATACCAGGATAGGAGATATTAAGCACAAAATTTACCACATTTTTTGCTTCAGTTTTCAGTTTTTATTTCCCTAATTTCCTCCTTTAAAACCTAGGTGAGTCTTATGGTCCGGTGCGTCTTATAGTCCGAAAAATACGGTATTTCTTGCAATAAAATGCAATTTAACCCCTTCATGACCCAGCCTATTTTGACCTTAATGACCAGGCAGTTTTTTGCAATTCTGACCAGTGTCCCTTTATGAGGTAATAACTCAGGAACGCTTCAACGGATCCTAGCGGTTCTGAGATTTTTTTTTCATGACATATTGGGCTTCATGTTAGTGGTAAATTTAGGTTGATAATTTTTGCGTTTGTGAAAAAAATTGAAATTTGGCAAAAATTTTGAAAATTTCACAATTTTCAAATTTTGAATTTTTATTCTGTTAAATGAGAGTTATGTGACACAAAATAGTCAATAAACAACATTACTCACATGTCTACTTTACATCAGCACAATTTTGGAAACAAAATTGTTTTTTGCTAGGAAGTTATAAGGGTTAAAATTTGACCAGCGATTTCTCATTTGTACAACGAAATTTACAAAACCATTTTTTTAGGGACCTCCTCACATTTGAAGTCAGTTTGAGAGGTCTATATGGCTGAAAATACCCAAAAGTGACACCATTCTAAAAACTGCACCCCTCAAGGTGCTCAAAACCACATTCAAGAAGTTTATTGACAGTTCAGGTGCTTCACAGCAGCAGAAGCAACATGGAAGGAAAAAATGAACATTTAACTTTTTAGTCACAAAAATAATATTTTAGCAACAATTTTTTTATTTTCCCAAGGGTAAATAGAGAAACTGGACTCCAAACGTTATTGTACAATTTGTCCCGAGTACGCCGATACCCCATACGTGGGGGGGAACCACTGTTTGGGCACACGACAGGGCTCAGAAGGGAAGGAGCTCCATTTGACTTTTTCAATGAAAAATTGGCTCCAATCTTTAGCGGACACCATGTCGCGTTTGGAGAGCCCCTGTGTGCCTAAACATTCGAGCTCCCCCACAAATGACCCCATTTTGGAAACTAGACCCCCAAGGAGCTTATCTAGATGCATAGTGAGCACTTTGAACCCGCAGGTGCTTCACAAATTGATCTGTAAAAATGAAAAAGTACTTTTTTTTCACAAAAAATTTCTTTTAGCCTCAATTTTTTTCATTTTCACATGGGCAACAGGAAAAAATGGATCTTAAAATGTGTTGGGCAATTTCTCCTGAGTACAGTGATACCTCATATGTGGTCACAAACCACTGTTTGGGCACACGGTAGGGCTTGGATGGGAAGGAGCACCATTTGACTTTTTGAATGAAAAATTAGCTCCAATCGTTAGCGAACACCATGTCGCGTTTCGAGAGCCCCTGTGTGCCTAAACTTTGGAGCTCCCCCACATGTGACCCCATTTTGGAAACTAAACCTCCCATGGAACTAATCTAGAAGTGCAGTGACCACTTTAAACCCCCAAGTGCTTCACAGAAGTTTATAACGCAGAGCCGTGAAAATAAAAAATCATTTTTCTTTCCTCAAAAATTTTTAGCCTGCAATTTTTTATTTTCACAAGATTAGCAGGAGAAATTGGACCACAATAGTTGTTGCCCAGTTTGTCCTGAGTATGATGGTACCCGATATGTGGGGGTAAACCACTGTTTGGGCACACGTCGGGGCTCGGAAGGGAAGTAGTGACGTTTTGAAATGCAGACTTTGATGGAATGGTCTGCGGGCGTCAAGTTGTGTTTGCAGAGCCCTTGATGTGCCTAAACAGTAGAAACCCCCCCACAAGTGACCCCATTTTGGAAACTAGATCCCCAAGGAACTTATCTAGGTATGTGGTGAGCACTTTGAACCCCCAAGTGCTTCACAGAAGTTTACAATGCAGAGCTGTGAAAATAAAAAATCATTTTTCTTTCCTAAAAATTATGTTTTAGCAAGCAATTTTTTATTTTCACAAGGGTAACAGCAGAAATTGGACCCCAATATTTGTTGCCCAGTTTGTCTTGAGTACGCTGATACCCCATATGTGGGGGTAAACCACTGTTTGGGCACACGTCGGGGCTCGGAAGGGAGGAAGTACCATTTGACTTTTTGAACGCAAGATTGGCTGGAATCAATGGTGGCGCCATGTTGCGTTTGGAGACCCCTGATGTGCCTAAACAGTGGAAACCCCTCAATTCTAACTCCAACACACCCCTAACCCTAATCCCAACTCTAGCCATAACCCTAATCACAACCCTAACCCAAACACACCCCCAACCCTAATCCCAACCCTAACCCCAACACACCCCTAAGCCTAACCATCACCCTAACTACAAGCCTCATCTTAACCCTATTTCCAACCCTAGCCCTAATTCCAACCCTAACTCTAATTCCAACCCTAAGGCTATGTGGCCACGTTGCGAATTTGTGTTAGATTTTGAAGTACCACCCCCCTGTCCCTGCAGATTGGGTGAAATTGGAGTTAACCCTTTCACCCGATTTGCAGGGACGCGATCCCTCCATTACGCCACATAGGCATCACAGGTCGGATTGGCACTGACTTTCATGACGCCTACGTGGCGTCAGGTCAGGAAGGGGTTAATTATGCAAAAATCATACAATGTTATTTCCTGGCTTTTATTTTTAGATTCTGTCTCTTACAGTTGAAGTGTACCTACAAAATAACAAAAATTACAGACTTCATTCCTTGTAGCTGGAAAAACTTGCAAAAATCTGTATATTATCCAATAGTTATTTTCCCCATTGTATATATTTTCTCCATGTCAGAGCTATTTTTGACAGTCAAGAAAATACAATTTTCAAGTAATTCATTCTTTACACTCTAGGTATGATAATGACTTCTCGCTGTGTGGGACTTTTTTGTTTAAAAGGGTTGTTCTCTACTTGGACAATCACTTCTCAAGCCTTATGTTTGATCCTGTTAAAATAAAAATAATTATTCAAACCTTCCATGCCGATGCAGCTCCAGCAGTGTCAGCACTTGCATTCATGAAGCTCATGTGAGTTTGTCAGGTCATGTGAGCCCTGCGGCCAATCAGCGCTGATGTCACTGTCCCCAACTTCAAATCAAACAAAAGGAGGAAGTAGAGAGCAGTCGCAGCTCTGGTTTCCTGTTTATGTTCAATACTTCCGAAGGCGGGGACAGTGAAGATGGCACCGATTGGGCGCAGGGCTTGTGTACTGTAAGGCTAGGTTCACACTGCGTTAGTGTGATCCGTTAAACGGACTACATTACACCGCGGCATAACGCGGTGTAACGTAGTCCGTTAACGCCGCCATTACTTCCTATGGGTAGATGCATCGCTAGCGCACGTCCACAATGGGCGTGCGCTAGCGATGTGCCGTCATTGAGTGACGGACCCGAGAAGCGGGCTGCAGCGTTTACGGGTCCGTCACTGCTAGCGCAGATGGAGCTAGCATATGCTCCATCTGCGCTAGCGCTGTGCCAAAGTCAGCACTTGCGTTAGCGCAGTCCGTTAGCGTATGCGCTGAAAAGACTGCACTAATGCAATGTGAACCTAGCCTAACAACCTCACATGAATCCTGACACCGCAGAATTGGAGCTGTCAAAGTAGCTGTGTATGAGTATTTTTGTTTTAAACGAGGCCAAACATAAGGAATGACAAGTGTTGTCCTAGTAGTAAGACAACTGTTTAAGAAGTTACAATTTTTAGTTAAATATTTCCAACATTCTGAACATGAAAAAGGCTTCTCCCCTGTGCAACTTCTCTGATGTTTATTAACCTCTTTCTGACCTCGGACGGGACAGTACGTCCGAGGTCAGATACCGAGCTTTGATGCAGGGCTCCGGCGGTGAGCCCGCATCAAAGCCGGGACATGTCAGCTGTTTTGAACAGCTGACATGTGCCCGCAATAGCGGAGGGTGAAATCGCAATTCACCCGCCGCTATTAACTAGTTAAATGCCACTGTCAAACGCAGACAGCGGCATTTAACCGGCGCTTCCGGCCGGAAATGAGCGCATCGCTGACCCCCGTCACATGATCGAGGGTCAGCGATGCTTCTGAATAGTAACCATAGAGGTCCTTGAGACCTCTATAGTTACTGATCACCGGTAGCTGTGTCATAGCACACCTGCATTTCTGCTGCATAGCAGTGATCTGATGATCACTGCTATGTAGCAGAGACGATCGCGAGGTGCCAGCTTCTAGCCTCCTATGGAGGCTATTGAAGCATGGCAAAAGTAAAAAAAAAATGAAAAAAATAAAAAAAAATATAAAAAAAGTTTAAATCACCTCCCTTTTGCCCCATTCAAATAAATCAATAAAAAATTAATCAAACCTACACATATTTGGTATCGCCACGTTCAGAATCGCCCGATCTATCAATACAAAAAAGCATTAGGCTGATCGCTAAACAGGGTAGCGAGAAAAAAATTCGAAAACGCCAGAATTACAGTTTTTTGGTCGCCGCGACATTTCATTAAAATGCAATAACGGGCGATCAAAAGAACGTATCTGCACCGAAATGGTATCATTAAAAACGCCAGCTCGGCACACAAAAAATTAGCCCTCACCCGACCCCAGATCATGAACAATGGAGACGCTACAGGTATCGGAAAATGGCCAATTTTTTTCTTTTTTCTAGCAAAGTTTGGAATTTTTTTTTCACCACATAGATAAAAAATAACCTAGTCATGTTAGGTGTCTATGAACTCGTAATGACCTGGAGAATCACAATGGCAGGTCAGTTTTAGCATTTAATGAACCTAGCAAAAAAGCCAAACAAAAAAAAAGTGTGGGACTGCACTTTTTTTACAATTTCACCGCACTTGGAATTTTTTTCCCGTTTTCTAGTACACGACATGCTAAAACCAATGATGTTGTTCAAAAGTACAACTTGTTTCGCAAAAAATAAGCCCTGACATGGCCATATTGACGGAAAAATAAAAAAGTTATAGCTCTGGGAAGGAGGGGAGCGAAAAACGAACACGGAAAACCGGAAAATCCCAAGGTCATGAAGGGCTTAAAGAGATGAATTCAATGTAAAACATTTCCCACATTAGGAACAGGAAAAAGGCTTCTCCCCTGTGTGAATTCTTTGGTGCTTAACCAAATTTGATTTGTGTTTAAAACATTTCCCACATTCTAAACAGGAAAAAGGCTTCACTCCTGAGTGAGTTCTCTGGTGCGTAACCAAATTTGATTTGTGGTTAAAACATTTCCCACATTCTGAACATGAAAAAGGCTTCTCACCTGTGTGAGTTCTCTGGTGCTTAACCAAATCTGATTTGTGTTTAAAACATTTCCCACATTCTAAACAGGAAAAAGGCTTCACTCCTGAGTGAGTTCTCTGGTGCGTAACCAAATATGATTTGTGTTTAAAACATTTCCCACATTCTAAACAGGAAAAAGGCTTCACTCCTGTGTGAGTTCTCTGGTGCGAAACCAAAGCAGATTTCTCTTTAAAACATTTCCCACATTCTGAACATGAAAAAGGCTTCTCACCTGTGTGAGTTCTGTGGTGCTTAACCAAAGCTGATTTCTGTTGAAAACATTTCCCACATTCTGAACAGGAAAAAGGCTTCTCACCTGTGTGAGTTCTCTGGTGTTTAACCAAAGCTGATTTCTGTTTAAAACATTTCCCACATTCTGAACAGGAAAAAGGCTTCTCACCTGTGTGAGTTCTCTGGTGTGTAACCAAAGCTGATTTCTGTTGAAAACATTTCCCACATTCTGAACAGGAAAAAGGCTTCACTCCTGTGTGTAATCTCTGGTGGCTATCAAGATTCAATTTCCGATTAAAACATTTCCCACATTCTGAACATGAAAAAGGCTTCTCACCTGTGTGAGTTCTCTGGTGCTTAACCAAATCTGATTTGTGTTTAAAACATTTCCCACATTCTAAACAGGAAAAAGGCTTCACTCCTGAGTGAGTTCTCTGGTGCGTAACCAAATTTGATTTGCACTTAAAACATTTCCCACATTCTGAACAGGAAAAAGGCTTCTCTCCTGTGTGGGTTTTCTTGTGTGCAACTAAAGATGATTTCTGATTAAAACATTTCCCACATTCTGAACATGAAAAAGGCTTCTCACCTGTGTGAGTTCTCTGGTGCTTAACCAAATCTGATTTGTAGTTAAAACATTTCCCACATTCTAAACAGGAAAAAGGCTTCTCTCCTGTGTGAGTTCTCAGGTGTGAAACCAAATCTGATTTGTAGTTAAAACATTTCCCACATTCTAAACAGGAAAAAGGCTTCTCTCCTGTGTGAGTTCTCTGGTGCGAAACCAAAGCAGATTTCTGTTGAAAACATTTCCCACATTCTGAACATGAAAAAGGCTTCTCACCTGTGTGAGTTCTGTGGTGCTTAACCAAAGCTGATTTCTGTTGAAAACATTTCCCACATTCTGAACAGGAAAAAGGCTTCACTCCTGTGTGGGTTTTCTTGTGTGCAACCAAAGATGATTTCTGATTAAAATATTTCCCACATTCTGAACATGAAAAAGGCTTCTCACCTGTGTGAGTTCTCTGGTGCTTAACCAAATCTGATTTGTGGTTAAAACATTTCCCACACTCTGAACAGGAAAAAGGCTTCTCTCCTGTGTGTAATCTCTGGTGGCTATCAAGATTCACTTTCTGATTAAAACATTTCCCACATTCTGAACAGGAAAAAGGCTTCTCACCTGTGTGAGTTCTCTGGTGTGTAACCAAAGCTGATTTCTGTTGAAAACATTTCCCACATTCTGAACAGGAAAAAGGCTTCTCACCTGTGTGAGTTCTCTGGTGTTTAACCAAAGCTGATTTCTGTTGAAAACATTTCCCACATTCTGAACAGGAAAAAGGCTTCTCACCTGTGTGAGTTCTCTGGTGTGTAACCAAAGCTGATTTCTGTTGAAAACATTTCCCACATTCTGAACAGGAAAAAGGCTTCACTCCTGTGTGTAATCTCTGGTGGCTATCAAGATTCACTTTCCGATTAAAACATTTCCCACATTCTGAACATGAAAAAGGCTTCACTCCTGTGTGTAATCTCTGGTGGCTATCAAGATTCACTTTCCGATTAAAACATTTCCCACATTCTGAACATGAAAAAGGCTTCTCCCCTGTGTGAGTTATTTGGTGCTTAACCAAATCTGATTTGTGGTTAAAACATTTCCCACATACTGAACAGGAAAAAGGATTCTCTCCTGTGTGTAATCTCTGGTGGCTATCAAGATGCACTTTCCAATTAAAACATTTCCCACATTCTGAACATGAAAAAGGCTTCTCCCCTGTGTGAGTTCTTTGGTGTATAACAAGATTCCACTTCTGGTTAAAACATCTCCCACACTTGGAACAAGAAAATCTATTCTCTGCTGTGTGAATTTTTTGATGCTTAAGAAAAGATTCTTGGAGGGGAAAATGATTTCCATATTCTAAAAGTGAAAATGGTTTCTTTACTTCAGGACCAATTTGTTTTTTAATGCTTATTTTGTGACTTTGATTTTCCTTAGTAGTCGGTAATGAATCAGAAGACAGGACCTGTTTCAAAAGATCAGACGACAGATCTTTGCTGTGAAGGGATGATGGTATATCTGGAGTAATGGCATTCACTTCAATTGTATCCTGTGGGATCTCAAGATTATCTGATTTAAAAACTGAAGATGTCAGCAGCCCCTCTGATTGCCTGGTGCAGTCATCTGTTAAAAATAAAACCAATTAGTTTTCATAAAAAAAATCCTTGAATTTTACATATTTTAACATTTGTACGTAAACTATCCACAACATGACAAGTTATGTTGAATACGTAATTATTCACTAAGACAATGACAGCTCACAGTCTAATAGAAAACCTCATAGGATGAACCAGTAGAGCGTGGTGTTCAACTGTTTGTCCATTCTGCCGCCGAAATATAGAGTAAAAAGTCACCAAACAATGTTATGTTGAGGAAAATTACACCAATAAACCTTCTACTCATCTCCCAAAAAACCAATTCCATACTCAGGTCCATAATCTGTCAGTGAAAAACAGGTTTCTACATTACAAGTGGCTCAAAGGCTCTTGAAAAGCACCATGGCTTCAATACACCAATCCAGCAATATCCGCTCTCCCAAAGTCAAATTTTCCCCTCGCTTCTGAGCCTTGCAGTGTGCCCAAACCATATTTAGCATCCATGTATAAAGCACGTGTAAAGCGCCATGGAATAAATGGCGCTATAAAAATTAATAATGATAATAAATAATAAATTGCTATAGTGATAAGAACCCACTTAATTTACAATGTGTGTGTCTCCTGGAGCACAATCTGGGCACTGTGTGTGGGGTAATAAAATGGCATATTTGCAATTTTCAATCTCCAACATCCACTGCGTGCTAATTTCTGGAAAGTGGCTCTGGGGTCAACATAGTCACTACTACAATACATTAATCCCCTGAGGGTTATAATTTCCAAAATGAAGTCAATTTATGGGGATTTCTACTGCTCTGGTTTTCTGCCATTTTCTCATATTAGGGCTTCTGCATATGGTATGTCCTATCTCCTCTGGGATCTGCTGCTGTGATGTCTGGTTCTGTTACCAGGCATGACCTTATTCTTTCTACAGGAGGCACTGGTAAAAAGAGGAGACATCAAAACCAGAAGCTCTGGGCGACGCAGGCTCTGCCCTGCCACAAAGATTAGGGTACCTGGGATTTGTAGTGCCATCCAATCTGGCAGTACGGATGTGTGTTGTCCAGCTCCCTGCTCCAGCCAGTTGGAAAGCACCACACCCTCCTAAAGCTCGAAGCATATTGCTGGAAGCTGTCAGATACAGCCTTCTCCTCTGGTTAATTCCTCTGTGCTCCTCTCCAGGCTTGTTTATTTGTTTCCTGTTGTGACCTCGGCTCGCTTACTGACTACTCTTGTGTCTTCTGATTTTGTATTTTCTCTGCTCTCCTGGTACTGACCCGGTTACCTGACTATTCTTGCTACATCTCACATCACATAACATAAGGTAACACCATGGCCAAAGCCTAGGGGTCTCTGTCTGGCTAAGATCAGACCCAAGTAGAAGGGTTAAAGTATGATGAACAAGGCAATCCCTGGGATCTGTAAAATGGAGTAGATAGCGCCAAGTCCTTTCATGGTGGACATCTTTTGAGCTTCCAGGTGACCACGAACAGTGCCCCCAATGCATTGTATCCGCAAACTATTTCTGCAAGATCTGCAGTCAAATAGCTAAATAGCTTCTTAACCGTGCAATGTGCCCAGACAGTAGTGTACAATTGTATATAGGGTACTGTCACATTCAAGAGAAATTGGAAAATAATTTGTAAGGTCCATTTGTTTCCTATTATCCTTTTTGAAGAATTCCAAAGTTATCACTTCAAAGTGACACATCAGGTTCGAAAAATTGGGTCCTGATTAGGAACAAAAAAGGACTGCAGGAAGTGGTTAAGTCAGAGGATTTGAGCAGTAACTACTGTAGTCAAAAACTGTGACTAAAGACAATAACACATTTACTGAAATAATCAAACTCAACAGTCTTCATCAGTAATAAATGAGTAACTAGTGGTGAAACCTCTGGGGTAATTAGAGTATGGGGCTCTTTCAAGCTAAACTATTATAAGGACCAATGGTAGATGTCACATCAGTTTCAAGAAGAAATATTAGACATTCAAATACTTTTTTTTATAACAGTTTAGAGCTGATGTGTCAAAGTTTGGATGGAGGAGAATGTTGAGGTCTAGAGGCAAAATGGTGATCACACGATGGTGATACAACCGGGCTATACAACCGATAAAGCAGCCATAGCTGGTGACTAAGAAGAATCTGTGACTTCTCTGCATTTAGTGGATACTACTCACCTGGGTAGTCATATGTAGGAATCTCCTCTTTACACCGCTCATCACCCCTCATATATGTCTCTGTAGTATTAATATAGGTCAGATCTTCACCCTGAAACAAATATTGTAAAAGTCACAGACAGATGAAAAGAAAAGATAGTCACATCTATGATCAGCTCTAATCCTGCCATTAGTTCCGCCATCAGAGCATTACAGCCCTTACTGGCGAATAGGGCCTGGCGAGCAGAGGGGACCCGCAGCAGGTCACCTCTTCTCTTTGGGCCCCAGAGGCTCAACTGATCATGCATCGTCAGACGCACGGCAAGTTAAAATCTGTTGCTTTGCGGGAGATCATAAGCTGGCAGCTGATGTCAGAGGGCACGTTGCCGACGTATAATGACACTCACATATGATGGTACACACCTCAGATGTATCAGGTGGAGGACACCGCTGGACCTCAGCCAGGTCAGGATAAACTTTTTTTTTTGTAAAGCTGCAGTATGACGCTGCATTATACTACTATGGGGGTGCATTATACTACTATGGGGGTGCATTATACTGTGAAGTGCATCATACCACTATGGGAGGGCATTATACTATGAGGTGCATTATACTATGAAGTGCATTATACCACTATGGGAGGGCATTATACTATGAAATGCATTATACTACTATGGAGGTGCATTATACTACTATGGGGGTGCATTATACTATGAAGTGCATCATACCACTATGGGGGTGCATTATACTATGAGGTGCATTATACTATGAAGTGCATTATACCACTATGGGAGGGCATTATACTATGAGATGCATTATACTACTATGGGGGTGCATTATACTATTATGGGGGTGCATTATAGTACTATAGAGGTGCATTATATTCCTAAGGGGATGCATTATTCAACTATATATAACTATGGGATGCATTATACAGATGCAGAGTTTTTCTATGAGTGGGCAGTGGTACTGTGGAAGGTTCGAGAGTTGGAGACGGAGCTGGGGGGGTGGTGTAGCCTGGGCAGAGTCCCAAGTGGGCCCGAAAGTTTTGCCAGTATGGGACACCGAAATTCCTGGTGGCAGCCCTGCCTGCCATCTGCACCGTTCTCATTACACAAGTATAAAATATATAATACTGGTGAATAAAACAAGACCGAGCACAAGACCTTCACAGCCGTCTACACATCAGAGGGGAGATCTCATGACACCTTCTCTCCATCTACCTGATGATCCTGAGGAACATTGGGATCTTCTTGTTTATAGTCCTGTGGAAGAAGAGGATTGGGACATCTCTCTGGTGTTGTCCTCCTACTGGATAGAACTGGAGGAAGCACATACAGGGACTGAATTCATTCTTTACCTACAGATAATTATAGGCCGTATGTATTTAGTCCTGTCTATTACCTGGTGATGTGAGGGGCTGGGGAACCTCCATTATGATGTCCTTGTATACATCTTTGTGTCCTGCTAAATACTCCCACTCCTCCATGGAGAAATAGACGGCGACATCCTGACACCTTATAGGAACCTGACACACACAATGATACCGTTATCCCCTGAAACCTTCACAGTGTTACTGTATAATGTCCCAGCATTCCCAGCAGTGTCACCTGTCCAGTCAGCAGCTCAATCATCTTGTAGGTGAGTTCTAGGATCTTCTGGTCAATGATGTCCTCATGTATCAGGTGAGGTGGAGTCCCCGTGACTGGGCTTAGGGGTCTTCCCAATCCCTCAGACACAGGGTCCTGACAGCGTTCACTAGAGGTCTTCTTCACTACTGTGTAATCCTGGTTATGGAGAGACAAATTCATAAATCTCACTACAGACATTTCCAGAGTCCTCACCTCTCCAGTTCTGCCCATCTGTTATTCCCATAGATAAGAATGATGTAATGTGATGTCATCAGAGTCTCTCACCTCTCCAGTAAGCCGGAAGAGGATCTCTAGGGTGAGGTGTAATATTCTCTCCACCATCTTGTATCTGTCCATATCCATCCTTAATGGGTAAATCAGGAAAATTCTCTTATATAGAAGATCTTCGCTGAGAGGATCCGATATTGTAGAGACCTAATTCAGAAGATAAGCCGATGTAACATCATAGAATCCTGTGTAATAATACAATTACTGGAGATAATAAGGGAAACACATGAGTGATTATTTTACAGTATTTAGTTTTCTTCTTTACATCTACTAATAAAACCTATATACACGGCTCAAAAAAATAAAGGGAACACTAAAATACCACATCCTAGATATCAATGAATGAAATATTTCAGTTGCAAATTTTTATGCGTTACATAGTGAATGTGTTGAGAACAATAAAACATAAAAATTATCAATGTAAATCAAAATGAATATTCCATGGAGGTCTGGATTTGGAATGATACTCAAAATCAAAGTGGAAAGTCAAATTACAGGCTGATCCAACTTCAGTGGAAATGCCTCAAGACAAGGAAATGATGTTCAGTTGTGTGTGTGTTGCCTCTATGTGCCTGTATGACCTCCCTACAAGCCTGGGCATACTTCTGATGAGGCGGCGAATGGTCTCCTGAGGGATCTCCTCCCAGACGTGGACTAAAGCATCCGCCAACTCCTGAACAGTCTGTTGTGCAACGTGACGTTGATGGATCGTGCAAGACATGATGTCCCAGATGTGTTCAATCAGATTCAGGTCTGGGGAACGGGCAGGCCAGTCCGTAGCTTCAATGCCTTCATCTTGCAGGAACTGCTGACACACTCCAGCCACATGAGGTCTGGCAATGTCCTGCATTAGGACGAACCCAGGCCCAACTGCACCAGCATATGGTCTCACAAGGGGTCTGAGGATCTCATCTCGGTACCTAATGACAGTCAGGCTACCTCTGGCAAGCACATGGAGGGCTATGTGGCCCTCCAAAGGAATGCCACCCCACACCATTACTGACCCACTGCCAAACCGGTCATGCTGAAGGTTGTTGCAGGCAGCAGATCGCTCTCCACGGCGGCTCTACACTCCTTCACGTCTGTCACATGTGCTCAGTGTGAACCTGCTTTCATCTGTGAAGAGCACAGGGCACCAGTGGCGAATTTGCCAATCCTGGTCTTCTGTGGCAAACGCCAATCTTCCTGCACTGTGTTGGGCTGTGAGCACAACCCATGAGGAAATCACAGCTAGAATAAGATTGTTCCTGTACAGAAAAATTGAACAAAGAAATTCACCGTGTAAAAACTGTACTTAAAAAGTTACCTTTAATTACGTCTTAACGCAGTAAGGTGATAACAAGAACCACTACCACCATTTTAACCCCTTCCCGACATGTGACGGAATAGTACGTCACATGTCGGGACCCCCGCTTTGATGTGCGCTCCGGCGGTGAGCGCACATCAAAGTCGCGACATGTCAGCTGTTTTTTACAGCTGACATGTGCGCGCAATAGCGGCGGGTGAAATCGCGATCACCCGCCGCTATTAACTAGTTAAATGCCGCTGTCAAACGCAGACAGCAGCATTTAACTACCGCATCCGGCCGTGCGGCCGGATATGAGCGCATCGCCGACCCCCGTCACATCACATGATCGGGGGTCGGCGATGCTCCTCCATTGTAACCATAGAGGTCCTTGAGACCTCTATGGTTACTGATTGCCGGTAGCTGTGAGCGCCACCCTGTGGTCGGCGCTCACAGCACACCTGCATTTCTGCTACATAACAGCGATCTGATGATCGCTGTTATGTAGCAGAGCCGATCGGGCTGTGCCTGCTTCTAGCCTCCCATGGAGGCTATAGAAGCATGGCAAAAGTAAAAAAAAAAAGTTTTTAAAAATGTGAAAAAAATAAAAAAAATATAAAAGTTTAAATCACCCCCCTTTCGCCCCAATCAAAATAAATCAATTAAAAAAAAACCCAACCTACACATATTTGGTATCGCCGCATTCAGAATCGCCCGATCTATCAATAAAAAAAAGCATTAACCTGATCGCTAAATGGCGTAATGAGAAAAAAATTAGAAACGCCAGATTTACGTTTTTTTGGTCGCCACGACATTGCATTAAAATGCAATAACGGGCGATCAAAAGAACGTATCTACACCGAAATGCGATCATTAAAAACGCCAGCTCGGCACGCAAAAAATAAGCCCTCACCTGACCCCAGATCACGAAAAATGGAGACGCTACGAGTATCGGAAAATGGCGCAATTTTGTTTTGTTTTGTTTTTTGCAAAGTTTGGAATTTTTTTTCACCACTTAGGTAAAAAATAACCTAGTCATGTTAGGTGTCTATGAACTCGTAGTGACCTGGAGAATCATAATGGCAGGTCAGTTTTAGCATTTAGTGAACCTAGCAAAATAGGCAAGCAAAAAACAAGTGTGGGATTGCACTTTTTTTGCAATTTCACTGCACTTGAAATTTTTTTCCCGTTTTCTAGTACACGTCATGCTAAAACCAATGATGTCGTTCAAAAGTACAACTTGTCCCGCAAAAAATAAGCCCTCACATGGCCAAATTGACGAAAAAATAAAAAAGTTATGGCTCTGGGAAGGAGGGGAGCGAAAAACGAAAACGGAAAAACGGAAAAAGCTCCGGGGGTGAAGGGGTTAAAGATACCAGGAGGTGCCTGTACCCATCACTAAACTGAACTGTTCCTACCTACCAGCGGAGGTTGGCACCCTACACCTGTGCAATGGCACCCCCGATCACTGGCGACTGTCCCTCCTACCCCTATCCAGCCCTGTGGGATGGGGAAAGGAATAGGAGTAGAGATATTGAAATGAGAGTTTGTTTGGACAGTATACCACAATTATAGTGATTGAAGAGATTGCTAAGACCGGCACAATAGCAACATGGATGAACATGCACCGTATCATGCAGCACACTATGAAGGGGTATCGTTTCCTTATGTATCTGAACTCCAAACCCTGCTATTGTGCCGGTCATAGCAATTTCTTCAGCAGCTAAGTAGTTTGTGTGTTTCAGAGCTCTGAGGTTTGTTTTTTTTTTCATAACTTCTTGATTTGATGACATGTACCTGTTCTTTAACATGCAGCTGAGCCTTATCTGGTTTTGAATATTTTTGGGCTTATTGCTTAACCCCTTTCTGCCATCGGACGTACTGTCCCGTCCAAGTGACCTGAGACTTAAAGGGACTGTCCTCCATAGTACACGCCTGCGTAAGGCAAGATTGCCTTGTGCAGGCATGTACTACAGAGGACAGAATGAACTTCAATCCAATATTGCAGCCAGCATGCAGCCAGCGGGTAAGGAAAGGGTGAATCAAACACCCCAAAACCCCACCCCTATGGCTGAAGATTGTTCCCTCCAAATTCAGGTGACAGAGTCCCTTTAATTCCCATGGACGGGATAGTATGTCATACCCGATCAGCCGCGCTCACAGGGGGAGCACGGTTGATCACAGCCGAGTGTCAGCCGATTATCACAGCTGACATCCGGCACTGTGACCGCTCCTGGCACTTTAACCCCCGAAACACTGCGATTAAACATGATCACAGCGTTCCGGTGGCATAGGGAAGCATCACGCAGGGATGGGGCTCCCTGCGTGCTTCCCTGAGACCCTCGGAACAATGCGATGTGATCGAGCTGTTCCAAGGGTCTCCTTTGTAATCCTCACTGCAGACCCCGGATCCAAGATGGCCGAGGGGGTCCTTCCGGGTCCTGCAGGGAGGTTGGCTTGTGAGCAAAGTGTCAGATCAGCAATCTGATAATATATAGTGATGTCCCCTCGTGGGGCAAAGTAAAAAAAAGTTAAAAAAAAAAAAATTACACTGTAGAAATATTTTTTTAAAAAATCCTAAATAAAGAAAAAAAAATATTGTTCCAATAAATACATTTCTTTATGTAAATAAAAAATAAATAAAAGTACACCAGTATCGCCACTTCTGTAACGACCCGACCTATAAAACTGTCCCACTAGTTAACCCCTTCAGTGAACACCGTAATAAAAAAAAAAAAAAACCACACGTGGCAAAACACGATGCTTTATCATACCGCCGAACAAAAAGTGGAAAAACACGCGGTCAAAAAGACAGATATAAATAAACATAGTACCGCTGAAAACGTCATCTTGTCCTGCCAAAAATCGAGCCACCATACAGCGTCATTAGCGAAACAAATAAAAAGTTATAGCCCTCAGAATAAAGTGATGCAAAAATTATTTTTTATATAAAATTGTTTTTATTGTATAAAAGCGCCAAAACATAAAAAAAGATATAAATGAGATATCGCTGTAATCGTACTGACCCGAAGAATAAAACTGCTTTATCAATTTTACCAAACGCAGAACGGTAGGCACCCCTCCAAAAAAGAAATTCATTAATTGCTGGTTTTTGTTCATGCTGCCTCACAAAAATCGGAATAAAAAGCAATCAAAAAAGTCACGTGCCCGAAAATTGGTACCAATAAAAACATCAACTTGTTCAGCAAAAAACAAGACCTCACGTGACTGTTGACCAAAATATGGAAAAATTATAGCTTCCAAAATGTGGTGACGCAAAAACTATTTTTTGCAATAAAAAGCGTCTTTTAGTGTGTGACAGCTGCCAAATATAAAAACCCGCTATAAATAGTAAATCAAACCCCCCTTTATCATCACCTTATAGTTAGGGAAAAATAATAAAATAAAAAAAATGTATTAATTTTTCCATTAGGGTTAGGGCTAAAGTAAGGGTTGGGGCTAAAGTTAGGGTTGGGATTACATTTACGGTTGGGATTAGGGTTAGGGGTGTGTCAGGGTTAGGTGTGCTTAGGATTATGGTTGAGATTAGGGTTAGGGGTGTGTTGGGAGTTAGGGGTGTGGTTAGAGTTGGGATTAGGGTTAGGAGTGTGTTGGGGTTAAGGGTGTATTGGGGTTAGGGGTGTGGTTAGGGTTGGGATTAGGGTTAGGGGTGTGTTCGGGTTAGGGTTGGAGTTACAATTGGGAGGTTTCCTCTGTTTAGACACATCAGGGGCTCTGCAAAAGCAACATGGCATCCGATCTCAATTCCAGCCAATTCTGCGTTGAAAAAGTAAAACAATGCTCCTTCCCTTCCGAGCTCTCTTGTAGGCCCAAACAGGGGTTTATCCCAATATATGGGGTAGCAGCATATTCAGGACAACTTGGACAACAACTATTGGGGTCCAATTTCTCTAGTTACCCTTAGGAAAATAAAAATTTGGGGGCTAAAATTCATTTTTGTGGGAAAAAAGATTTTTTATTTTCATGGCTCTGCATTATAAACTGTAGTGAAAAACTTGGGGGTTCGAAGTTCTCACAACACATCTAGATAAGTTCCTTTGGGGGTCTAGTTTCCAATATGGGGTCACTTGTGGGGGGTTTCTACTGTTTAGGTTCATGAGGGGCTCTGCAAACGCAACGTGATGCCTGCAGACCATACCATCAAAGTATGCATTCCAAACGGCGCTCCTTCCCTTCTGAGCTCTGCCATGCGCCCAACAGTAGTTTACCCCCACACATGGGGTATCAGCGTACTCAGGACAAATTGTACAACTTTTGGGGTCCAATTTCTGCTGTTACCCTTGGTAAAATAAAACAAATTGTATCTGAAGTAAATTTTGTGTGAAAAAGTGAAATGTTCATTTTTTTTTTTTTAAACATTCCAAATATTCCTGTGAAACACCTGAAGGGTTAATAAACTTCTTGAATGTGGTTTTGAGCATCTTGAGGAGTGCAGTTGTTTAGAATGGTGTCATGGATCGCCCCAAAGCAGATTTCTCTTTAAAACATTTCCCACATTCTGAACATGAAAAAGGCTTCTCACCTGTGTGAGTTCTCTGGTGCTTAACCAAATCTGATTTGTGGTTAAAACATTTCCCACATTCTGAACAGGAAAAAGGCTTCTCTCCTGTGTGTAATCTCTGGTGGCTATCAAGATACACTTTCCGATTAAAACATTTCCCACATTCTGAACATGAAAAAGGCTTCTCCCCTGTGTGAGTTCTTTGGTGCGTAACCAAAGCTGATTTCTGTTGAAAACATTTCCCACATTCTGAACATGAAAAAGGCTTCTCCCCTATGTGAGTTCTTTGGTGCGTAACCAAAGCTGATTTCTGTTGAAAACATTTCCCACATTCTGAACATGAAAAAGGCTTCTCCCCTGTGTGAGTTCTTTGGTGTATAACAAGATTCCACTTCTGGTTAAAACATCTCCCACACTTGGAACAAGAAAATCTATTCTCTGCTGTGTGAATTTTTTGATGCTTAAGAAATGATTCTTGGAGGGGAAAATGATTTCCATATTCTAAAAGTCAAAATGGTTTCTTTACTTCAGGACCAATTTGTTTTTTTAATGCTTATTTTGTGACTTTGATTTTCCTTAGTAGTCGGTAATGAATCAGAAGACAGGACCTGTTTCAAAAGATCAGACGACAGATCTTTGCTGTGAAGGGATGATGGTATATCTGGAGTAATGGCATTCACTTCAATTGTATCCTGTGGGATCTCAAGATTATCTGATTTAAAAACTGAAGATGTCAGCTGCCCCTCTGATTGCCTGGTGCAGTCATCTGTTAAAAATAAAACCAATTAGTTTTCATAAAAAAATCCTTGAATTTTACATATTTTAACATTTGTACGTAAACTATCCACAACATGACAAGTTATGTTGAATACGTAATTATTCACTAAGACAATGACAGCTCACAGTCTAATAGAAAACCTCATAGGATGAACCAGTAGAGCGTTGTGTTCAACTGATTGTCCATTCTGCCTCCGAAATATAGAGTAAAAAGTCACCAAACAATGTTATGTTGAGGAAAATTACACCAATAAACCTTCTACTCATCTCCCAAAAAATCAATTCCATCATCTGTCAGTGAAAAACAGGTTTGTACATTACAAGTGGCTCAAAGGCTCTTGAAAAGCACCATGGCTTCAATACACCAATCCAGCAATATCCGCTCTCCCAAAGTCAAATTTTCCCCTCGCTTCTGAGCCTTGCAGTGTGCCCAAACCATATTTAGCATCCATGTATAAAGCACGTGTAAAGCGCCATGGAATAAATGGCGCTATAAAAATTAATAATGATAATAAATAATAAATTGCTATAGTGATAAGAACCCACTTAATTTACAATGCGTGTGTCTCCTGGAGCACAATCTGGGCACTGTGTGTTGGGTAATAAAATGGCATATTTGCAATTTTCACTCTCCAACATCCACTGCGCACTAATTTCTGGAAAGTGGGTCTGGGGTCAACATAGTCACTACTACAATACATTAATCCCCTGAGGGTTATAATTTCCAAAATGAAGTTAATTTATGGGGATTTCTACTGCTCTGGTTTTCTGCCATTTTCTCATATTAGGGCTTCTGCATATGGTATGTCCTATCTCCTCTGGGATCTGCTGCTGTGATGTCTGGTTCTGTTACCAGGCATGACCTTATTCATTCTACATGAGGCACTGGTTAATAGAGGAGACATCAAAAAAAGAAGCTCTGGGCGACGCAGGCTCTGCCCTGCCACTAAGATTAGGGTACCTGGGATTTGTAGTGCCATCCAATCTGGCAGTATGGATGTGTGTTGTCCAGCTCCCTGCTCCAGCCAGTTGGAAAGCACCACACCCTCCTAAAGCTCAAAGCATATTGCTGGACGCTGTCAGATACAGCCTTCTCCTCTGGTTAATTCCTCTGTGCTCCTCTCCAGGCTTGTTTATTTGTTTCCTGTTGTGACCTCGGCTCGCTTACTGACTACTCTTGTGTCTTCTGATTTTGTATTTTCTCTGCTCTCCTGGTACTGACCCGGTTACCTGACTATTCTTGCTACATCTCACATCACATAACAGAAGGTAACACCATGGTCAAAGCCTAGGGGTCTCTGTCTGGCTAAGATCAGACCCAAGTAGAAGGGTTAAAGTATGATGAACAAGGCAATCCCTGGGATCTGTAAAATGGAGTAGATAGCGCCAAGTCCTTTCATGGTGGACATCTTTTGAGCTGCCAGGTGACCACGAACAGTGCCCCCAATGCATCGTATCCACAAACTATTTCTGCAAGACCTGCAGTCAAATAGCTAAATAGCTTCTTAACCGTGCCATGTGCCCAGACAGTAGTGTACAATTGTATATAGGGTACTGTCACATTCAAGAGAAATTGGAAAATAATCTGTAAGGTCCATTTGTTTCCTATTATCCTTTGTGAATAATTCCAAAGTTATCACTACAAAGTGACACACATCAGGTTCGAAAAATTGGGTCCTGATTAGGAACAAAAAAGGACTGCAGGAAGTGGTTAAGTCAAAGGATTTGAGCAGTAACTACTGTAGTCAAAAACTGTGACTAAAGACAATAACACATTTACTGAAATAATCAAACTCAACAGTCTTCATCAGTAATAAATGAGTAACTAGTGGTGAAACCTCTGGGGTAATTAGAGTATGGGGCTCTTTCAAGCTAAACTATTATAAGGACCAATGGTAGATGTCACATCAGTTTCAAGAAGAAATATTAGACATTCAAATACTTTTTTTATAACAGTTTAGAGCTGATGTGTCAAAGTTTGGATGGAGGAGAATGTTGAGGTCTAGAGGCAAAATGGTGATCACACGATTGTGATACAACCGGGCTATACAACCGATAAAGCAGCCATAGCCGGTGACTAAGAAGAATCTGTGACTTCTCTGCATTTAGTGGATACTACTTACCTGGGTAGTCATATGTAGGAATCTCCTCTTTACACCGCTCATCACCCCTCATATATGTCTCTGTAGTATTAATATAGGTCAGATCTTCACCCTGAAACAAATATTGTAAAAGTCACAGACAGATGAAAAGAAAAGATAGTCACGTCTATGATCAGCTCTAATCCTGCCATTAGTTCCGCCATCAGAGCATTACAGCCCTTACTGGCGAATAGGGCCTGGCGAGCAGAGGGGACCCGCAGCAGGTCGCCTCTTCTCTTTGGGCCCCAGAGGCTCAACTGATCAAGAAAGGCCATACGGGCCCCTGGGCCATCAAGGGAGGCCGCCATGACGGGATCACATGGGAACAGCCAGCGCCACAGGGGGGGGTTAATAAGCATTATGGGGTTAACACGGGCTGCGTGGTGAGTTTTTTTTGAATTTGGGAAGGGGAGGGATCAAACAGGGGAGAACAGGAGGAGCTGTGGGGGCGGTGAGCTTGTCGGGCGGGAAAAGAGATAACCGCCTATTACACCTCGGTCACTTCACCGGAGCATTCACTCACCTGCCTGTTTGTGAGAGAACGAAGCTTCGGTCTGCCGACATGGAGGTGGACGCACTCCTGCAGAGCCTCCAAGACGCGGCCAGCACGCAGGGTACTGCGTGGCTGCAGCAAAACGTCAGCAGCCTTCTCCAGGGGGTGGCGGCTGGATCTCCCCAGGTCCCCATCGGAGGGCGCCGGCTGCGGCGGTCCCGGCCGCTGGCACGCCTAAGCCCTGACGTCCCCCCTCGGGCCCGACGCCGAATTAGGAGCCCCTCCGGGGACCCTCCAGCTAGTGGCGCGTGCCGAGGGATCACAGGGTCCCGAGGGCGAGCTGGGAGGAATCCTGGCACCCAGCGGGGTCCGCAACAGGGGGAGGCGTCGGCCTCCTCCTCAACATCAGGAACGCGCAGAGTGTCGGGACCAGGAACGGCCGGAGCCTCTGTGTCAGGTGAGCCGGCTCGGCGAGTGGCAGACAGGAGATGCCCGATACGGGGGCCTGCTCCACAGGCGCCTCAGCGGGGGGTGCATCGCGGGCGGCTGTCAGCCGGCTCTAGCAGCGCCGTGGTTCCGGCTGCAGTGAGGGACAACAGAGGGCCGAGTGTAGCGCGTGTCCCGGGGCCGCCGGTCTGTGCTGCGCAGACATCAACCCCCCCTTCCACAAGCAGTGACCATCAGCGGCGGCAGTCCCCGGATAATGCAGGCTCCTACTCCCCGGCACAGACTGTCGCAGGTCCTCTGGGAGCGTCAAGGAGAGCGTCTATCAACAGCTTTCACATGGATCATGGAACATCAGACCACGGAAGGATGACAGAGGACGGGAGATTACATCAGGCTACTGGATCGTCGGCTGCCGGGTCCACAGCACTCGGGCAGCTTGGTGAGGACACTTCATTATATTATCCCCCTTTGTTGACTTTGCCTGGGAGTGGTAGTCAGGATGGGGTTCCTGGGGGGGTCAGCGGGGGGTTAAATATGCTTTTCCACAGGCTGAGAGAGTTAGCTTTCCTGTGGGGTTCTGGGGGTGGTCAGGTTGTTGCCTCCCCATCTACTGCTTGGTTGGGTGGTACGGGTAGGATCTCTGGGCAAGGGGGCACGCTTGGGGAGGTCTCTAATGTGCCGGCTAGGGATGTATCGGCGGGAAGTTTAAGGAACGAGGGTGGGGGGGCCAATACGGCCATTTCCTCAGCTACGGTATCGGCGCCTAGCCATGCAGGTGACACGGAAAAAGATGATACAGTGAGGTTAGATGATACCGCACGCGGTGAGGTCTACGTTTGTTTTGAAGGCCCTTTAGGCGCTCATCTTAAAAGCGAGATTAGGGAAAAAATATGGAAAGGGGAGTACGTGGACATTTTTTCTTTGTTGCCCCTGGAACGGTTTAACTTAGACAGGCCGAGATGAGATGAGTCAAAGAAAGAGGATGAAGAAAAGAGGAGGTACAGATTGATTCCGCAAACTTTTACAAATTGGCTTCAGGCATTTGCCATTTTGGCCAGTGTAATAGGTGAAAAGGCTCCCGAAAATTGTTCAGGATTATTTTGCTATATGGACGCTATAGGTGAGGCTTACCGAGTGTATGGTGGTTTAGGGTGGTTGAGATATGACGAACAGTTTCGTCAGAGGAAGGCAGTCAGGCCTAGCATTCGGTGGGACCATAAGGATATAGCACTTTGGATGCGGGTGATGGTACCATCCAGAACAGGGAATAGCACTCAGTCCTTTCCCGGGAGCGCGGGGGGCTATAGCCAGTGAGGACATCCAACGGCCATGCAGAAGGGTTTGTGCTTCGCATTCAACGAGGGGTCTTGTAGATTTGGCGCAAAGTGCAAGTTTAAACACGAGTGCACAATCTACGGTGGCACACATGGATCATCGAAATGTTTCAGGGGAGGCAGACAGAGAGGAGCGGAGGGAGTTGAAAAAAGGGGTGACACCAATTCGGCTGGGAGAGATGGTGCATTATCTAAATAGATACCCAGATAGGATGGTGGCGAGGTTGTTGGAAGACGGTTTCAGGGACGGTTTTCGAATCCCATCTGTTAATGCGGCAGCAAATTTTTCTAAAAAGAATTTAAAATCGGCTAGTTTCCTGAGGTTGTGACGGAGAAGTTAGAAAAAGAAGTCAGTCTTGGCAGGATGGCAGGTCCGTTTGATTGTCCTCCCCTACAGAATTTGAAGGTATCGCCACTAGGTATAGTCCCAAAGAAAGAACCCAATAAATTTAGGATGATACATCATTTGTCCTTTCCTAGGGGATTGTCCGTGAATGACGGCATTGATCCGGAATTGTGCTCGGTGGTTTACACTTCTTTTGATGCAGCTATGCATTGGGTTCGGATGTGCGGTCAGGGAGCCAAGTTAGCGAAGACAGATATTGAAGCGGCGTTCAGGCTTCTACCTGTCCATCCTGATAGTATGCATTTGTTAGGGTGCTATTGGAATGGAGGTTATTTTGTTGACCGTTGTCTTCCCATGGGGTGTTCCCTATCTTGCGCGTATTTTGAAACCTTCAGCACCTTTTTGGAATGGGTGGTAAAAGACGTGTCAGGTTTAAATGCATGTATACATTACCTGGATGATTTTTTGTTCATAGGGGAGGCTCAGACTGCTGACTGTTCAATACTATTGCATTCAATGGAAAAGGTTGCTAAGAGTTTTGGGGTCCCATTAGCTGCAGATAAGACAGTGGGCCCAGTTACTCTTTTGAGTTTCTTAGGTATCGAAATTGATTCGTTGGAAATGGTTTGTAGATTACCAGCGGAAAAAATTGGCGAGTTGCGTGAAGTAGTGTTGAGGGCGCACAAGGCAAAGAAATTGAGATTACGTGAGGTACAGTCGTTGTTAGGCAAGTTAAACTTCGCTTGTTGGATCATGACGATGGGCTGAGCAAATTGCAGGAGGCTATCATTGTCAACAACAGGTGTAAAATCTCCCGTTCATTTTATTAGATTGAGAAAAGAGTTACGAGATGATCTTGCAGTTTGGGCGAGATTTTTGGAGGATTACAATGGTAAGTCCATTTGGATTGAGCCGGTAATAGATGCAGACGCTTTGGATCTGTTTGTCGCAGTATTCGACGGATGCGGTTTCGGATTGTTTTTTCAGGGTTCTTGGTTGTTGGCCGAATGGCCTGTTTTTTGGAAGGAACACGGGTGGTCAGCAAATCGTGTGCTGACGCACTTGTTTCCCATTTTGGTGGCCTTGTCGTTATGGGGCAAGGTTATCATGAACAAAAAGATACATTTCCCATGTAGGTCAGAAAGCGAGGCGAGGGTGATAAATTCATTGTCAGCGGATTCCCCATTAGTGGTTAAAATTTTGCAACATATGGTCTTTTTGGGTTTATCGTATAACTTGTGGATCGTAGCCGAAGTCAGGTCATTGGAGAGTAACCCAGTTGTTGTCGCTCTCTCATCTCCAGGAGGAACGTCTTCGAGAGCTGGTGCCTCAAGCGAAAGCAGCGGGCATGGAGTGTCCGGTAGAGTTGTGGAATCTGCCTGGCGGGCTTTAGATGGTTTATTGGTGAACTCTCTATCTGTCAGGACCTGGAAGCAATATGATCATGCATGGAAGGTCTGGGAAGATTGGAACGGTTGTATAGGGGAGTGTTTACAGGATGAACCCAGATTGCTTTTGTTGATTGGACACCTAAAAGAAAAGGGTTGGTCCGTTTCTAAATTGAATAAGATGCTAGCAGGGCTAGCTTTTGGTTTTAAGGCAAGGGGTGTCAAGGATGTGACAAAATCGTTTTTGGTGTGTCAGGCGTTAAAAGGGTGGAAAAAGGGTTGGAAAGTCGAGGACTCGAGACGTCCGGTTTCGTATGAGGTGCTTTTGGTTTTAGGCGCACAGTTGCCGACGGTATGCTTATCGCAATGGGAAATTGACCTTTTCAGAGTAGCTTTTGCATTAGCCTTTTTCGGTGCATTTCGCCTCGGGGAGTTGGTCAGCCCCTCCAAATTAATGAAAGGGGGTGTACGGAGGGAAGATGTTAAGGTGTTTGGTGACAGGGTAGAGATTTTACTGCGGTCTTCTAAGACTGATGTTTGAGGTAGAGGGTGCAAAGTGTCTGTTTGCGGTTCCACGTTCCATTATGTATCCAGTATTGTGCGCAAATAATTTCATTAAACGCGAGGGCGTTTTATCCAACCCCTTTCTGATACACGAAGATGGGTCTTTTTTGTCGCGATTCCAGTTTATCGCAGTGTTTAAACGGTGTTTGGCAGCTGGGGGTATTTCGTCCACAAATTACAGTGGACACTCGTTTAGGATTGGGGCGGCGACTGAGGCGGCCAGAAGAGGTCTAGGTGAAGAAGCGGTCAAGAGAATTGGTCGGTGGGAATCAATCAGATTCAGATCTTACGTCCGCCCGGATTTAGTGGATTAGGATTTATATGCGTTGTGAAGGAATTTTTCTTAATTACGTTTTTTGTTGTTTGTTTTAGGCAATACATCCCGTTTGGTCTGGATTTTAGGACATTCTTTTGTGTTCTGGGCGGCATTGAGGGCAGAGGTTCGGCCCGACGGGCGGCAGCTGGGGTTCCAGAGAGATTCTGCGACGTTGCGTTGGATCGGGAAGCGCGGGATGGTCTGGAGTCAATTCTTGCCGGAATTTCACCGATTTGTACGTTTAGACCGGGCCCTGGATTTGGTGGTGGTGCATTTGGGTGGAAATGATTTGGGGAAAAAACCTTACCGGGAACTCATAAAAGACATAAAATTTGACATGTTGCGGTTGTGGGCTTCGTTCCCAAGGTTGATTGTTGTGTGGTCTGACATTGTCCCTCGGAAGGTGTGGCGCGGGGCTAGGTCGGTTGAAGGAATAAACAAGGCAAGGATCAAAGTGAATAGGGCAATTTCACGTTTCAGGTCACGAAACAGAGCAGTGGTTGTTCGGCACGTTAATTTGGAATCCGGAAAAGGGGAATATTGGAGGTCGGATGGGGTTCACTTGAATGCGGTGGGGACGGACATGTGGTGCTTGGCCATTCAAGAGGGCATTGAAACCGGGCTGAAAGTTTGGAGGGACATAAATGTTTGAGGTGTCAGAACATTTATGTTGGTGGCGGGGGAGGGAGGTCCTCGGAGTTGGTGGAAAGGGCGTTGGAGGATTGCAGGGGGGGGGATCTATATTGGTCCTGGACTCCCCCGGAGTGGATTATGAGTGGATGTGGCCAATCAGTCGGTGGAACGGATAATTATGGGACTTGGTATTTGTTGGTTTTGGCCGGGCTAGTCCTTAGCTGCCTCCGAGCTGGTGCTTTGCGGCTGGGGTAAGACTAAGCCTGGAGGCCAAAAGGAATATTAAAGGTGAACTTTGGAAATACTTAATTTGGGGCTTCGAGGACCATCCCTTCCGAGTTTGGGTTGTTGTTTTATTTTTGTAATTGTATGTTAATAAAAAAGGCTGCTGTGGCCATTTAATCCAAGATTTGGTGTTATGTAATTTTTGGGTATTTTATTTAATGTTATTATAGGTTGGGGGGGTGGAATAGATAAAAGTTGTGGGAAATAGGGTATAGTCATCACAGGCGCTTGTGAGTCAAGTGTACCCCACACGTCATGCATCGTCAGACGCACGGCAAGTTAAAATCTGTTGCCTTGCGGGAGATCATAAGCTGGCAGCTGATGTCAGAGGGCACGTTGCCAGCGTATAATGACACTCACATATGATGGTACACACCTCAGATGTATCAGGTGGAGGACACCGCTGGACCTCAGCCAGGTCAGGATAAACTTTTTTTTTTGTAAAGCTGCAGTATGACGCTGCATTATACTACTATGGGGGTGCATTATACTACGAAGTGCATCATACCACTATGGGAGGGCATTATACTATGAGGTGCATTATACTATGAAGTGCATTATACCACTATGGGAGGGCATTATACTATGAGATGCATTATACTACTATGGAGGTGCATTATACTACTATGGGGGTGCATTATACTACTATGGGGGTGCATTATACTATTATGGGGGTGCATTATACTATTATGGGGGTGCATTATAGTACTATAGAGGTGCATTATATTCCTAAGGGGATGCATTATTCAACTATATATGACTATGGGATGCATTATACAGATGCAGAGTTTTTCTATGAGTGGGCAGTGGTACTGTGGAAGGTTCGAGAGTTGGAGACGGAGCTGGGGGGGGTGTAGCCTGGGCAGAGTCCCAAGTGGGCCCGAAAGTTTTGCCAGTATGGGACACCGAAATTCCTGGTGGCAGCCCTGCCTGCCATCTGCACCGTTCTCATTACACAAGTATAAAACATATAATACTGGTGAATAAAACAAGACCGAGCACAAGACCTTCACAGCCGTCTACACATCAGAGGGGAGATCTCATGACACCTTCTCTCCATCTACCTGATGATCCTGAGGAACATTGGGATCTTCTGGTTTATAGTCCTGTGGAAGAAGAGGATTGGGACATCTCTCTGGTGTTGTCCTCCTACTGGATAGAACTGGAGGAAGCACATACAGGGACTGAATTCATTCTTTACCTACAGATAATTATAGGCCGTATGTATTTAGTCCTGTCTATTACCTCGTGATGTGAGGGGCTGGGGAACCTCCATTATGATGTCCTTGTATACATCTTTGTGTCCTGCTAAATACTCCCACTCCTCCATGGAGAAATAGACGGCGACATCCTGACACCTTATAGGAACCTGACACACACAATGATACCGTTATACCCAGAAACCTTCACAGTGTTACTGTATAATGTCCCAGCATTCCCAGCAGTGTCACCTGTCCAGTCAGCAGCTCAATCATCTTGTAGGCGAGTTCTAGGATCTTCTGGTCATTGATGTCCTCATGTATCAGGTGAGGTGGAGTCCCCATGACTGGGCTTAGGGGTCTTCCCAATCCCTCAGACACAGGGTCCTGACAGCATTCACTAGAGGTCTTCTTCACTACTGTGTAATCCTGGTTATGGAGAGACACATTAATAAATCTCACTACAGACATTTCCAGAGTCCTCACCTCTCCAGTTCTGTCCATCTGTTATTCCCATAGATAAGAATGATGTAATGTGATGTCATCAGAGTCTCTCACCTCTCCAGTAAGCCGGAGGAGGATCTCTAGGGTGAGGTGTAATATCCTCTCCGCCATCTTGTCTCTGTCCATATCCATCCTTAATGGGTAAATCAGGAAAATTCTCTTACATAGAAGATCCGATATTGTAGAGAGCTGAATGAGAAGAAGATGAGCCGATGTAACATCATAAAAATCCTGTGTAATAATACAATTACTGGAGATAATAAGGGAAACACATGAGTGATTATTTTACAGTATTTAGTTTTCTTCTTTACATCTACTAATAAAACCTATATACACGGCTCAAAAAAATAAAGGGAACACTAAAATACCACATCCTAGATATCACTGAATGAAATATTTCAGATGCAAATTTTTATGCGTTACATAGTGGAATGTGTTGAGAACAATAAAACATAAAAATGATCAATGTAAATCAAAATGAATATCCCATGGAGGTCTGGATTTGGAATGATACTCAAAATCAAAGTGGAAAATCAAATTACAGGCTGATCCAACTTCAGTGGAAATGCCTCAAGACAAGGAAATGATGTTCAGTTGTGTGTGTGTGTTGCCTCCTTGTGCCTGTATGACCTCCCTACAAGTCTGGGCATACTCCTGATGAGGCGGCGGATGGTCTCCTGAGGGATGTCCTCCCAGACCTGGACTAAAGCATCCGCCAACTCCTGAACAGTCTGTTGTGCAACGTGACGTTGATGGATCGTGCAAGACATGATGTCCCAGATGTGTTCAATCAGATTCAGGTCTGGGGAACGGGCAGGCCAGTCTGTAGCTTCAATGCCTTCATCTTGCAGGAACTGCTGACACACTCCAGCCACATGAGGTCTGACATTGTCCTGCATTAGGAGGAACCCAGGGCCAACTGCACCAGCATATGGTCTCACAAGGGGTCTGAGGATCTCATCTCGGTACCTAATGACAGTCAGGCTACCTCTGGCGAGCACATGGAGGGCTATGTGGCCCTCCAAAGGAATGCCACCCCACACCATTACTGACCCACTGCCAAATCGGTCATGCTGAAGGATGTTGCAGGCAGCAGATCGCTCTTCACGGCGGCTCTACACTCCGTCACGTCTGTCACATGTGCTCAGTGTGAACCTGCTTTCATCTGTGAAGAGCACAGGGCACCAGTGGCGAATTTGCCAATCCTGGTCTTCTGTGGCAAACGCCAATCTTCCTGCACTGTGTTGGGCTGTGAGCACAACCCATGAGGAAATCACAGCTAGAATAAGTTGTAAAAACTGTACTTAAAAAATTACCTTTAATTACGTCTTAACGCAGTAAGGTGATAACAAGGACCACTACCACCATTTTAAAGATACCAGGAGGTGCCTGTACCCATCACTAAACTGAACTGTTCCTACCTACCAGCGGAGGTTGGCACCCTACACCTGTGCAATGGCGCCCCCGATCACTGGCGACTGTCCCTCCTACCCCTATCCAGCCCTGTGGGATGGGGAAAGGAATAGGAGTAGAGATATTGAAATGAGAGTTTGTTTGGACAGTATACCACAATAATAGTGATTGAAGAGATTGCTAAGACCGGCACAATAGCAACATGGATCAACATGCACCGTATCATGCAGCACACTATGAAGGGGTATCGTTTCCTTATGTGCTTGCACTCTGAACCCTGCTATTGTGCCGGTCATAGCAACTTCTTCAGCAGCTAAGTAGTCTCTTTATACTATGTATACTTTATTCACTCCTGATGAACCTTGAAAGGGGAAATGAGTGTGTTTCAGAGCTCTGAGGTTTTTTTTCTTTTCATAACTTCTTGATTTGATGACATGTACCTGTTCTTTAACATGCAGCTGAGCCTTATCTGGTTTTGAATATTTTTGGGCTTATTGCTTAACCCCTTTCTGCCATCGGACGTACTGTCCCGTCCATGCGACCTGGGACTTAAAGGGACTGTCCTCCATAGTACACGCCTGCGTAAGGCAAGATTGCCTTGTGCAGGCATGTACTACAGAGGACAGAGAATGAACTTCAATCCAATATTGCAGCCAGCATGCAGCCAGCGGGTAAGGAAAGGGTGAATCAAACACCCGAAAACCCCACCCCTATGGCTGAAGATTGTTCCCTCCAAATTAAGGTGACAGAGTCCCTTTAATTCCCATGGACGGGAAAGTATGTAATACCCGATCAGCCGCGCTCACAGGGGGAGCACGGTTGATCACAGCCGAGTGTCAGCCGATTATCACAGCTGACATCCGGCACTGTGACCGCTCCTGGCACTTTAACCCCCGAAACACTGCGATTAAACATGATCACAGCGTTCCGTGGCATAGGGAAGCATCGCGCAGGGATGGGGCTCCCTGCGTGCTTCCCTGAGACCCTCGGAACAATGCGATGTGATCACGCTGTCCAAGGGTCTCCTTCGTAATCCTCACTGCGGATCCAAGATGGCCGAGGGGGTCCGTCCGGGTCCTGCAGGGAGGTTGGCTTGTGAGCAAAGTGTCAGATCAGCGATCTGATAATATATAGTGATGTCCCCCCGTGGGGCAAAGTAAAAAAAAAGTTTAAAAAAAACCCCCGCCGAACAAAAAGTGTTAAAACACGCGGTCAAAAAGACAGATATAAATAAACATAGTACTGCTGAAAACGTCATCTTGTCCTGCTAAAAATTGAGCCACCATACAGCGTCATTAGCGAAACAAATAAAAAGCTATAGCCCTCAGAATAAAGTGATGCAAAATTATTTTTTATATAAAATTGTTTTTATTGTATAAAAGCGCCAAAACATAAAAAAAAATATAAATGAGATATCGCTGTAATCGTACTGACCCGAAGAATAAAACTGCTTTATCAATTTTACCAAACGCAGAACGGTAGGCACCCCTCCAAAAAAGAAATTCATGAATTGCTGGTTTTTGTTCATGCTGCCTCACAAAAATCGGAATAAAAAGCGATCAAAAAAGTCACGTGCCCGAAAATTGGTACCAATAAAAACATCAACTTGTTCAGCAAAAAACAAGACCTCACGTGACTCTGTTGACCAAAATATGGAAAAATTATAGCTTCCAAAATGTGGAGAAGCAAAAACTATTTTTTGCAATAAAAAGCGTCTTTTAGTGTGTGACAGCTGCCAAATATAAAAACCCGCTATAAATAGTAAATCAAACCCCCCTTTATCATCACCTTAGTTAGGGAAAAATAATAAAATAAAAAAAATGTATTAATTTTCCCATTAGGGTTAGGGCTAAAGTAAGGGTTGGGGCTAAAGTTAGGGTTGGGATTACATTTACGGTTGGGATTAGGGTTAGGGGTATGTCAGGGTTAGGTGTGCTTAGGATTATGGTTGAGATTAGGGTTAGGGGTGTGTTGGGAGTTAGGGGTGTGGTTAGAGTTGGGATTAGGATTAGGGGTGTGTTGGGGTTAAGGGTGTATTGGGGTTAGGGGTGTGGTTAGGGTTGGGATTAGGGTTAGGGGTGTGTTCGGGTTAGGGTTGGAGTTACAATTGGGAGGTTTCCTCTGTTTAGACACATCAGGGGCTCTCCAAAAGCAACATGGCATCCAATCTCAATTCCAGCCAATTCTGCGTTGAAAAAGTAAAACAATGCTCCTTCCCTTCTGAGCTCTCTTGTAGGCCCAAACAGGGGTTTATCCCAATATATGGGGTAGCAGCATATTCAGGACAACTTGGACAACAACTATTGGGGTCCAATTTCTCTAGTTACCCTTAGGAAAATAAAAATTTGGGGGCTAAAATTCATTTTTGTGGGAAAAAAGATTTTTTATTTTCATGGCTCTGCATTATAAACTGTAGTGAAAAACTTGGGGGTTCAAAGTTCTCACAACACATCTAGATAAGTTCCTTTGGGGGTCTAGTTTCCATTATGGGGTCACTTGTGGGGGGTTTCTACTGTTTAGGTACATGAGGGGCTCTGCAAACGCAACGTGACGCCTGCAGACCATGCCATCAAAGTCTGCATTCCAAACGGCGCTCCTTCCCTTCCGAGCTGTGCCATGAGCCCAACAGTAGTTTACCCCCACACATGGGGTATCAGCGTACTCAGGACAAATTGTACAACTTTTGGGGTCCAATTTCTGCTGTTACCCTTGGTAAAATAAAACAAATTGGATCTGAAGTAAATTTTGTGTGAAAAAGTGAAATGTTCATTATTTTTTTTTTAAACATTCCAAATATTCCTGTGAAACACCTGAAGGGTTAATAAACTTCTTGAATGTGGTTTTGAGCATCTTGAGGAGTGCAGTTTTTTAGAATGGTGTCATGGATCGCCCCCAGGTGTAGGGCAGTGGGGTACTCGGTACCGGGTCCCTCTGTCTCGGTTCTGGGGATGTCACAGTGGCCCGACCCGGTCCGTGGCCCTGCTAAGGAGCGCCCAATTAAAGGTATAGTTTGTCAAGTGTTTGTGACGCCACCTGTGGTATTCGGTCAGGGTGACCGATGCTGCTAGGGGTCCGCTGGGGTGATGGAATGGCAGCTAGATGTTATACCTTCCCACAGGTGAAGTATGTCCCCAGGGCTTCCCTTAATGAGTAAGGTGGTAATGGTGGGTGTTGTAAGGCACGACGAGGACACAAAGGTTGCAGTCTCTTTACCTTTTACTGAAGACTTCAGCGTCCACAGTCCAGAGTACCGTTCACAGGGCTGGCTGAGTCTGGCCGGTCTGAAGGCACATCCAGAGTTCCCTTTGCAGGTGGAAATCAGTAGCCTTCCTACTAGCGCCTGTGTGTTGTAGTACCTCCCTGCTGAGCACCACGGGATAGTCCTCACATCTGTCGTGTATATTTCTGTTTCTCTCTCTCCCCGTCCCCCAGATGGTATGGATAGGACGACCTGTCATGATCTCTGCAGGCAGAGATCATAGCAAGCCTATAGAGGGACAAGCTCTCGGAAGATGGAACTATACTGACCATGAACTAAGCCTGCCGCGCAACTAGAAATAGCCAGGTAGCATTTCCTATTTATCGCTAGATGCCCAGCTCTGGCCTAAGACCTAAATAGCTAGCAGAGGGAAATATAAGACCTGGCTCACCTCTAGAGAAATATTCCAAAGAAGACAGTAGCCCCCCACATATAATGACGGTGAGTTCAGATGAAACAACAAACGCAGCAGGAAAATAGTCTTAGCAAATTTGAGGTCCGCTTACTAGATAGCAGAAGACAGATAGTATACTTTCATGGTCAGCAGAAAAACACTAACAAAACACCATCCAGAGATTACCTTAAACTCTGGCATTAACTCATAACGCCAGAGTAGCAATCCCTGATCAACGAGAGCTTTCCAGACACAGTAACAAAACTTCAGCTGTGAACTGGAACAAATAGGCAAAACAAAACATGGACAAAAGTCCAACTTATCTAGTAGTTGTCTAGAAGCAGGAACAAGCACTGAGAGGCATCAGATAACATTGTTGACCGGCAAGAAACCACCAGAGAAATGAGCTTAAATAGCGACACCCACTACTGATGGAACCAGGTGAAACAGGAAAGAGGATGACAAGTCCAATTCCACAAGCGGCCACCGGGGGAGCCCAGAATCCAAATTCACAACAGTACCCCCCCCTCAAGGAGGGGGCACCGAACCCTCACCAGATCCACCAGGGCGACCAGGATGAGCCCTATGGAAGGCACGAACAAGATCAGAAGCATGAACATCAGATGCATTGACCCAAGAATTATCCTCCTGGCCGTAACCCTTCCAGTTGACCAGATACTGGAGTCTCCGTCTGGAAACACGAGAGTCCAAAATTTTCTCCACAACGTACTCCAACTCACCCTCAACCAACACCGGAGCAGGAGGCTCAACTGAAGGTACAACAGGTACCTCATACCTGCGCAATAACGACCGATGAAAAACGTTATGAATGGAAAAGGACGCAGGGAGGTCCAAACGGAAAGAAACAGGATTAAGAATCTCCAATATTCTATAAGGGCCGATGAACCGAGGTTTAAACTTAGGAGAAGAGACCCTCATAGGGACAAAACGAGAAGACAACCACACCAAATCTCCAACACAAAGCCGAGAACCAACACGACGATGACGGTTGGCAAAACGCTGAGTCTTCTCCTGGGACAACTTCAAATTGTCCATAACCTGCCCCCAGATGTGATGCAATCTCTCCACCACCGCATCCACTCCAGGACAATCCGAGGATTCCACCTGACCGGAGGAAAATCGAGGGTGAAACCCCGAATTACAGAAAAACGGGGACACCAAGGTGGAAGAGCTGGCCCGATTATTGAGGGCGAACTCTGCCAATGGCAAAAAAGCAACCCAATCATCCTGGTCAGCAGAGACAAAACACCTCAGATATGTCTCAAGGGTCTGATTAGTCCGCTCGGTCTGGCCATTAGTCTGAGGGTGAAAAGCAGATGAAAAAGACAAATCTATGCCCATCCTAGCACAGAATGCCCGCCAAAATCTAGACACAAATTGGGTACCTCTGTCAGAAACAATATTCTCAGGAATACCGTGCAATCGGACAACATTCTGAAAAAACAGAGGAACCAACTCAGAAGAAGAAGGCAACTTGGGCAGAGGAACCAAATGGACCATTTTAGAGAAACGGTCACAGACCACCCAGATGACAGACATCTTCTGGGAAACAGGCAGATCTGAAATAAAATCCATCGAGATGTGTGTCCAAGGCCTCTTAGGAATAGGCAAGGGCAACAGCAGTCCGCTAGCCCGAGAACTACAAGACTTGGCCCGAGCACAAACGTCACATGACTGCACAAAGACTCGCACATCTCGTGACAGGGAAGGCCACCAGAAGGATCTTGCCACCAAATCCCTGGTACCAAAAATTCCGGGATGACCTGCCAATGCAGAAGAATGTACCTCAGAGATGACTCTGCTGGTCCAATCATCCGGAACAAACAGTCTATCAGGCGGACAACGATCCGGTCTATCCGCCTGAAACTCTTGCAAGGACCGCCGCAGATCAGGAGAAACGGCCGACAAAATTACTCCCTCCCTAAGGATACCTGTGGGTTCAGAATTACCAGGAGAGTCCGGGTCAAAACTCCTAGAAAGGGCATCTGCCTTAACATTCTTAGAACCCGGTAGGTATGACACCACAAAATTAAAGCGAGAAAAAAATAAAGACCAGCGCGCCTGTCTAGGATTCAGGCGTCTGGCAGTCTCAAGATAAATCAAATTTTTGTGGTCAGTCAATACCACCACCTGATGCCTAGCCCCCTCGAGCCAATGGCGCCACTCCTCAAACGCCCACTTCATGGCCAAAAGCTCCCGATTCCCAACATCATAATTCCGCTCTGCGGGCGAAAATTTGCGAGAAAAGAAGGCACAAGGCCTAATGACGGAGCAGTCGGAACCTTTCTGCGACAACACTGCCCCAGCTCCGATCTCCGAAGCGTCAACCTCAACCTGAAAAGGCAGATTCACATCAGGCTGACGCAACACAGGGGCAGAGGCAAAACGGCGCTTAAGCTCCTGAAAGGCCTCTACAGCATGAGGGGACCAATTAGCAACATCAGCGCCTTGTCTGGTCAAATCAGTCAGTGGTTTAACGACATCCGAAAAACCAGCAATAAATCGGCGGTAAAAGTTGGCAAAGCCCAAAAATCTCTGAAGACCCTTAAGAGAGGAGGGCTGAGTCCAGTCACAAATAGCTTGCACCTTGACGGGATCCATCTCAATGGAAGAGGGAGAAAAAATATACCCCAAAAAGGAAATTTTCTGGACCCCAAAAACGCACTTAGACCCCTTCACACATAAAGAATTAGACCGCAGAACCTGAAAAACTCTCCTGACCTGCTGGACATGAGAGTCCCAGTCATCAGAAAAAATCAGAATATCATCCAGATATATTATCATAAATTTATCCAGAAAATCGCGGAAAATATCATGCATAAAAGACTGGAAAACTGAAGGGGCATTAGAAAGACCAAAAGGCATGACCAAATACTCAAAGTGGCCCTCGGGCGTATTAAATGCGGTCTTCCACTCATCCCCCTGCCTGATCCGCACCAAATTATACGCCCCACGAAGATCAATTTTAGAGAACCACTTAGCACCCTCTATACGAGCAAACAAATCAGTAAGCAATGGCAATGGGTATTGATACTTAACAGTGATCTTATTCAGAAGCCGATAATCAATACATGGTCTCAAAGAGCCGTCTTTTTTTGAGACAAAGAAAAACCCAGCTCCCAAGGGAGAAGAAGATGGACGAATATGTCCCTTTTCCAAAGACTCCTTTATATATTCCCGCATAGCAGCATGTTCCGGCACAGACAGATTAAACAAACGACCCTTTGGATATTTACAACCCGGTATCAAATCTATGGCACAATCGCACTCACGGTGCGGAGGTAACGACCCAAGCTTGGGTTCGTCAAAGACGTCTTGATAATCAGAGAGGAACTCAGGGACTTCAGAGGGAATGGACGACGAAATAGAAACCAAAGGTAAGTCCCCATGAATACCCTTACATCCCCAGCTCAACACAGACATTGCTCTCCAGTCCAAGACTGGGTTGTGAGACTGCAACCATGGCAATCCCAGCACCAAATCGTCATGTAAATTATACAGCACCAGGAAACGAATAATCTCCTGGTGATCCGGATTGATACGCATGGTTACTTGTGTCCAGTATTGTGGTTTATTATTAGCCAATGGGGTGGAGTCAATCCCCTTCAGAGGAATAAGAGTCTCCAAAGGCTCTAAATCAAAACCACAACGATTGGCAAAGGACCAATCCATAAGACTCAGAGCGGCGCCAGAGTCAACATAGGCGTCCGTGGCAATGGATGACAAAGAGCAAATCAGGGTTACAGACAAAATAAACTTAGACTGAATGGTGCCAATGGAAACAGACTTATCAAGCTTCTTTGTACGCCTAGAGCATGCTGATATAACATGAGTAGAATCCCCACAATAGAAACACAATCCATTCTTCCGTCTAAAACTCTGTCGCTCGCTCCTGGACAGAATTCTATCACACTGCATACTTTCTGGCGTTTTTTCCATAGACACCGCCAGATGGTGCACCGGTTTGCGCTCCCGCAGACGCCTATCAATCTGAATAGCCATTGTCATGGACTCATTCAGACCTGCAGGCACAGGGAACCCCACCATAACATCCTTAACGGCATCAGAGAGACCTTCTCTGAAAGTTGCCGCCAAGGCGCACTCATTCCACTGAGTAAGCACAGACCATTTACGGAATTTTTGGCAGAAAACTTCAGCTTCGTCTTGCCCCTGAGATAGTGCCATCAAAGTTTTTTCTGCCTGAAGTTCCAAATGAGGTTCCTCATAAAGCAAGCCCAAGGCCAGAAAAAACGCATCCACATCGCGTAACGCAGGATCCCCTGCTGGCAATGAGAAGGCCCAATCTTGAGGGTCACCCCTGAGCAAGGAAATCACAATCCTAACCTGCTGAGCAGGGTCTCCAGCTGAACGAGACTTCAGGGACAAATAAAGCTTACAATTATTTCGGAAATTCTGGAAGCTAGCTCTATTCCCTGTGAAGAACTCCGGCAAAGGAATTCTCGGCTCAGATACCGGAGCATGTACCACAAAATCTTGTAAATTTTGTACTTTCGTGATGAGATTATTCAAACCCGCAGTTACACTCTGGAGATCCATTATTGTCAGGTGCACACAGAGCCATACAGAGATTAGGAGGAGAGAGAGAAAAAAGACTGCAGCAAGGCAGACTGGAGGAAAAAAAAAAAAAAAAAAAAAAAATTCCAGCAGACTTCTTATAACTCTCCTTTCTCAACCTGGGTCTTTAACACTTAGCTGGCCGGTCAAACTGTCATGATCTCTGCAGGCAGAGATCATAGCAAGCCTATAGAGGGACAAGCTCTCGGAAGATGGAACTATACTGACCATGAACTAAGCCTGCCGCGCAACTAGAAATAGCCAGGTAGCATTTCCTATTTATCGCTAGATGCCCAGCTCTGGCCTAAGACCTAAATAGCTAGCAGAGGGAAATATAAGACCTGGCTCACCTCTAGAGAAATATTCCAAAGAAGACAGTAGCCCCCCACATATAATGACGGTGAGTTCAGATGAAACAACAAACGCAGCAGGAAAATAGTCTTAGCAAATTTGAGGTCCGCTTACTAGATAGCAGAAGACAGATAGTATACTTTCATGGTCAGCAGAAAAACACTAACAAAACACCATCCAGAGATTACCTTAAACTCTGGCATTAACTCATAACGCCAGAGTAGCAATCCCTGATCAACGAGAGCTTTCCAGACACAGTAACAAAACTTCAGCTGTGAACTGGAACAAATAGGCAAAACAAAACATGGACAAAAGTCCAACTTATCTAGTAGTTGTCTAGAAGCAGGAACAAGCACTGAGAGGCATCAGATAACATTGTTGACCGGCAAGAAACCACCAGAGAAATGAGCTTAAATAGCGACACCCACTACTGATGGAACCAGGTGAAACAGGAAAGAGGATGACAAGTCCAATTCCACAAGCGGCCACCGGGGGAGCCCAGAATCCAAATTCACAACAACGACCCATATGATGGGGTAGGCCTGGAGCTATTTTATAGGGACCCTAGTGACGCCCCTCTCCCACAATTTGCCTCCGTTGTCTTCATTAGGTTAAAGGTTGGGCAGCCAACTTGGAGTTAACTGTCCTGCCATTGTTTGAAGTAATGCGTAGAGCCAATTACTCCCTCGGTGTTCCGGCCACCGGCTACGCGCCTCAGAAGGATGTTGCCGATCTTAAGGCAGGACTCCTCCTGGTATTAACTCCTTGTGCTGTGATCTCGTTTCTCACTTCTCCACAATATACTTCGCTTCTTGTCCTTTGTTAGGATGCTGCCACAATGAGGTGCAGGCGCAGCTCCGTAACGTTCTATCTCTTGCTATGTCTCTGTCAGGATCCCACCCGACAGGGACCTCTGTCTGCAGCTCAGATGTTCCTCCTTCTCTCCCTGTCTGCCTAACAGGTCTTCTCTGGGTCTCACCCAGGCAGCTTCTCTCTAACTTCCTATCCAACCCCCAGTTTTACCCGAGTGTGAGGAGTGGCCTGATAGAACCCTTTGCTCCCCCTTGTGGTTGGAGTGTGAAGTGTAGTGTGTGACTGATACCTGGTCAGGTGAACTCCTTTAATACCATCAGACGTAATATCACTCCCCCTGATGGAAGAGCGACATTACTGCAACGACCAGGACTCTGGGGCGCTGCATGTCACACTTGGGTATTTTCTATTATATCGATCCCTCAAAGTGACTTCAAATGTAATGTGGTCCCTAAAAAAAAAATGGTGTTGTAAAAATGAGAAATTGCTGGTCAACCCTTATAACTCCAACAAAAAAAATTTGGGTTCCAAAATTGTGCTGATGTAAAGTAGACATGTGGGAAATGTTACTTACTTTGTGTGTGACATATCTCTGTGATTTAAGGGCATGAAAATTCAAAGTTGGAAAAAAATTTTCCACAGCTAAATGCAAGTAATGTTGAGGAAATTTTACCACTAACATGAAGTACAATATGTCATGAGAAAACACTGTCAGAATCACCGGGATCCGTTGAAGCGTTCCAGAGTAATAACCTCATAAATGAACAGTGGTCAGAATTGTAAAAATTGGCCCGGTCATTAACATGCAAACCACCCTTGGGGTTAAGGGGTGAATGCCCTGGGATCATGCAATATTTATGCAGGCTATGATATTTATATATGACATTGGCCATCTGTTTAGTTCCTACTCAGACAGTATAACTATTTGCCCTATATGAGGAAGCGGAACTATATTGATCATTTATTAGTTTGAGCTCACTTGTATGTTAGTTTTGGATAGTAAACTGTTGAGTCTAACATATCATTGCCATCATTGTTAGACTTCACCCCTTCACTGCCCCTCATATGGAAATGATCTTATGGTCTTAGGGTTAGGAGGGACAGCCGTCTGGAGCGGGGGCACCAACAAAATCGTAAATATCATATAGGGTGCCAACCTCCGCTGATAGGCAGGAGATAGATAAGGGTAAGGCCCCTTCAATTCATTTTGACCCCTCATCAAGTCTATATTATCTTTTACAACTCCCTTTATCTTGGGTACGTGAAAATCTAAATATATTTTCACTCACGTGGTTTACTACCCCACATTAAAATTTTGGCAGTAATAATAAAAAAGTAACACATCAATCCCCCACTATAATTGTGGTATACTGTCCAAACAAATTCATTTCATTATCTCTCCTATTTCTTTCCCCATCCCACAGGGCTGGATAGGGGTAGGAGGGATAGTCGATGGGGAGCGGGGGTGCCATTGCGCAACTGTAGGATGCCAACCTCCGCTGGTAGGTAGGAACAGTTCAGTTTAGTGGGTACAGGCGCCTCCTGTTATCTTTTAAATCGTGGTAGTGGTCCTTAATATCACCTTACTGCGTTAAGACGTAATTAAAAGGTAATTTTTTTTTTTAACTACAGATTTTACACAGTGAATTTTTTTCTGTGAGCACAACCCCCATCTTTGGACATCGGTCACTCAGACCATCTTCATGGAGTCGGTTTATAGCCGTTTGTGCAGACACATGCACATTTGTGGCCTGCTGGAGGTCATTTTGCAGGGCTCCTCCTGTTCCTCCTTGCACAAAGGCTGAGCCCCTTCCACATCTCCTGGTGTACTGGCCTGTCTCCTGCTAGCGCCTACAGCCTCTGGACACTACGCTGAGACACAGCAAAACTTCTTGCCACAGCTCACATTGATGTGCAATCCTGGATGAGCTGCACTACCTGAGCCACTTATGTGGGTTGTAGAGTTCGTCTCTTGCTACCATGAGTGTGTAAGAACAACCAACATTCAAAAGTGACCAAAACATCAGCCAGATAGCATTGGTACCGAGATGTGGTCTGTGGTCCCCACCTGCAGAACTACTCCTTTATTGAGTGTGTCTTGATAATTGCAAATAATGTCCAGCTGTTGTCTATTCCATTTGCACAACAGCATGTGAAATTGGTTGTCAAACAGTGTTGCTTCCCAAGTGGACAGTTTGATTTCACAGAAGTTTGATTTACTTGTAGTTATAGTCTGTTGTTTAAGTGTTCCCTTTATTTTTTTGAGCAGTGTATTTTAGGCCGCAGACAACAAGCAGTTTCTTCCTCGGAGTCGGTAGCTGAATACGTTGCCTTTAGACTCCTCTTCCATAACGCTAATTCTCGTCTCATTTACCTAAACTGGAATCGGCATTAGCAATACTGCAGGAGATATTCATTACGTGACATGAGAAATAACTACTTCTTGATGAGAATGACATCATCTTCTACTACGGCTCTAGAAACATATTTGTCCAGAGTCCGTCACTGACCCCATCACCACCGGCCGTCTATATGAATGATTCCCGATTCCCTGCACTGTAATCTTCTAGCACATTAGATCACATGTCTGAGTCACACACAGAAGTTTGAGGCTTTTATAAAAACTGTCATGCTGCTGCAGTGCAGTATAACGCAACCTCCACCAGAGGGAGCTTGAGAGGGAAGTGAGACTGCATACACAGAGAAGCACTGCAGAGCAGCAGCATAGGCACCACCAAGTGCCGAGAGAGTGGTCCAACAAGCCGAGTCAAAAAACAACAATAGGCAGAAGTACTAAAGAGATCAGCAATACACGTGGTCAGGAACAAGCCAGGAGTTTCAGCAACGGTCAGAAGCGGATAAGACAGGAGGCAGAAGAGAGTCTGAATACAAGCCAAGTCAGAAACCAGAGTATCAAAACCGAAACGCTGGAAAAAGGGCAGACAGAGGGAGTCAACAGACACGGGGGCAAGTCAGGGATCACAGCAGGACAAACCAAGAGCTACCAGAGTCAGGTTCACACGCCGAAGGCAGAACTATAGCTGACACCGCCAGCAGGATGCATGGGAGCTAAATAGCAAACCTGAACCCAGAATGAGGCAGAGCAAAGTTAACTTGACATGATCCCCCCGGAAAAAGGGCAGACAGGATTAAACCCTGGCACGGATCATGACAAAAAGCTTTTTTGTTTGCACAAACACAGCGGACAGAAATTATCTGATCCCAAAGTCTCCATGTACAGTGTTTTATGGGATTTATTTCTGGCCTTAGGCTTTCCTATATTACAGGGGAAAAAAAAAAACAGATACTAAAAATTATTTTTTTTGACACGCTAAACATTTGTTTTACTCTTTTGGGCCCCAGAACATAGATTTACACTGCAGGGATTGCACAGGGGCGGCTACAACGAAGCCCTGGTAGTTTAACCACTTGCTGCTGCCAAAATCAAACATGGCATCTAAGCAGATGTGACGGAGTTTGGCTGAATGCCCTCCGACCCAAAGTACTCAATAGTATGGGGCGGCCTAGTTACTACGATACTTACATGCCTAATAATGGTGTCTGGGCCTGAAATGTATGACGGTCTATTAGGCCGGGCCAGAGGCAGCGTCCAATAAGACAACCCCTTCTTGATTAATATGTTTGGCCCCGATTATAATAATAAACCCTATACTCAACTCCCGTGCTGGAACCGTTTGCATTATTTAAATGTACCTGTAAATTCTAAATGTACCTGCATTGTTTGCTGAATTAAATAATAAAATTCCTGTAGTAAAACACCCGTTAAAAGTTCCCTCAATAATACAATACACGTTTGCGGCGGTGGCGCTCAAAGAGACAAAGAAAACCCAGATATTGTGCAAAGAAAGTAAACATTTATTTAACCAAAAAATAACTGTTTAGGATCGGGGTCTATCTGAGGGTGAGATGTGGTGGACCTTGGGGGTGTGGAGCTGAGGATTGGGTGGTAGTTGATGAAGGCGTTACAGGGGAAGGGGCAACAAATTAAAGGATTGAATCATGGATGGAACTGGACACATTGGGAGTAGACAACACAGTGGAATCATAGGAATGGATAGATAAACTGGAAGGGACAGACACAAGGGAAGGTAGTGACACATTTGAGAACAAAGAAGCATTGGTAGGTGGGGGTACAGGTGGTGGGTCCAATTTTAGCAGGGGTTTTTTTGACTCCGGGTCTTCGTCCTGGTGGAAATGTTATTAGTTTTGGACCTTTGCTTTCTTGGCCAAGTGGGAGAGGTGGCCTCTGTAGCAGTCTTTCGGTGTGGTGCTGGACTGGGCAGCGTGGTGGATGCTGCTGACTGCAGGGGTAACATAGAAACATAGTTATTAAGGTTGAAGGAAGATTTTAAGCCCATCTAGTTCAAACCATAGCCTAACCTAACATGCCCTAACATGTTGATCCAGAGGAAGGGGAAAAAACCCATGTGGCAAAGAGTAAGCTCCACATTGGGTAAAAAAGGGAATTAGACCTACCGGTAATTCGGTTTCCAGGTAGTCCCTCAGGACAGCACAATGGATGGATGGAGGATGTCCTTCCTTTGACCTATAGCGGGACAGGATCATAGAGAGGTTAAAAGGACCCTCCCACCTCCACCCTCCAGTGTTTTTTCAAAGTACCACAGAAGGATGGAAATAAATGGTCTAAACATGCCCTTACAAACACGTGTGTTATAATCCATTTAACAGCTTCATCTTAATTTTGAGCCATGGTGACTCAAAGGACGAACGATCTCCCGGTAAATTAATCCCGTACAAGCCTAAAAAGAGAAACATAAGGGAGGGAACTAAGGGTGCTGTCCTGAGGGACTACCTGGAAACCGAATTACCGGTAGGTCTAATTCCCTTTTTCCATTACGTCCCTCAGGACAGCACAATGGAGAATACCAAAGAAACTCTCCCAGGGTGGGTACAGAAGCCCAGGAATCAAAGTCCCAGGCTAAAACCAGACTAGATGTATAAATGATATGAAAGATCAGAAAAACCATAGATATCTAAAGAGATCCGCAAAGAAAATCACCGTAGTGAGTGTCTGATATACATCTATAATGGCCAATTTCAGTATGAATGTGGTAAACGAAATAAGCATCAGAAACAAAGAGGGAAATTCACCCATTGTACTCCAATACCAATAATGAACCACAGCAAGTTATTTATTGTGATAGATACTTATAGACATCGTTGCCCCAGAATATGGTTAGAGAACCTTATTGCCCAGCAAAATATGGTGAAAGTCACAGCCACCACACAATGAAGACTGTACCGACCAATAATAAACTGGATGTGCTTATAACAGGAACTATGAAGCAATATAATGCAATATGATGTCCAAAGGCACTATTAAGTAATCTGATTCAATACGATGCAATATGATGCAAAGTCACTATGAAGCGCTATAATGCATATAGCAACTATGAAGAAATATGATGCACAAAGGCAATCTGAAGCACTATGATGCAAACACGAACAATGAAGCAATATGATGCATATAGGAATAATGAAGCAGTATGATGCATGAAGTAACTATGAATCGCTATGGTGCATATAGGAACAATGAAGCACTATAATGCATATAGGAACTATGAAGCAATATGATGCATGAAGGAGCTATAAAGCACAATGGTGCATATAGGAACAATGAAGCAATATGCTGTAATATAATGCACAAAGGCAATATGAAGCGCTATGGTGCATATAGGAACAATGAAGCAATATGCTGTAATATAATACACAAAGTCACTATGAAGCGCTATGATGCATATAGGAAACATGAAGCAATATGCTGTAATCTAATGCACAAAGGCAATATGAAGCGCTATGATGCGTATAGGAACCATGAAGCAATATGCTGTAATATAATGCACAAAGGCATTATGAAGCGCTATGATGTGTATAGGAACCATGAAGCAATATGCTGTAATCTAATGCACAGAGGCAATATGAAGCGTTATGATGCATATAGGAACCATGAAGCAATATGATACACAAAGGCAATATGAGCACTATGATGCATATAGGAACAGAGATGCAATATATGATGCAGAAAGGCAATATGAAGCACTCTGATGCATAAAGGAACCATGAAGCAATATGATGCAATATGATACACGAAGTAACTATGAAGCGCTATGATGCATATAGGAACTATAAAGCAATATGATGCCGTATGATAACCCAGAGGCACTCAATATGTTGCATAGATGTACTATGATTCAGTATCATGCACAGAGACCCTCCATATGATGCATAAAAGCAGTATGATGCAGTATTATGCACGGAGGCACTTGATATGATGCACAGAAAGACTAGGCTATGCTTGAAGGTGCCAAACAAGAGACCAGGCCTACACTTTTAAGCAAAAGAGCAATCTATCAGAGGTCCAGATAAATCTCCACTCTGAACAGTACCTCTCATTTGTCAGACTGACTCCACCCAAAGGAGCTAATTAATGAGCCGCAGCTGGAGGGCAGATTTCATGAAGACAATGTGCTGAATAAACACCTTGTGTCCTCCTACGGACGGAGTAGTTAAGTTGCAAAGAAAAGTGAAACACTTGTTTATTGAACCAAAAAATGGAAAGCATGCTTCAAAAAAAAAAAAAAAAAAAATCACTCTGAAGACCAATCATAAGGCTCTGTGCAGACAAAACCTGCAACTAACTGAAGTCCAGTCATGAGATGTAGCCTGGACATATGGCCCTACCATAGCCTAGAGGTCCAAGGCCTAGCTGCAAATGGGTTCCAGGTACAGCTTTGACACAAAGGCATGAGACTAGAGTCAGCCCAGAGGCCCAGGCCAACAATGCAACATTTAAACCATGCACTCACCTGTGCTGGCTCCATACCTGCTAGAAGACAGGGGGAGCTGGTAACGCCGAAAGCCTACCGTGGAAGGAAGCGGCGTCCCCATTACTCTTCTCCTGTGCCCCCTTCCGTGTTCCATCGTAGAACGCACGCCAAACCTATGTGCCGGCGCTCCTCTCTGGCATCACTGTAAGCGCCACGGCCTTCTCCACCACACGACATAGAGGTGTTTTGCTGGTTGGCGTCCGAGCCGAGAGCCCCCCACCGGGAGGAAGCGGCTCTACCCAGGAGCCCGTCCGCTCGACTGGTCTCTGGGGCTGAGGGACTCCCCACCGGGGAGTTTCCACCCTGGGCTACTTGACAGGGGGAAGGATTAAACTAGCCGCACGATCCCCCTGAGCCCATTGCACAGGCTGACTGTTGGCTGAGGAACCTCTCAAAGAGGAGTCGGCCACGGTCCACTTGACAGGGGTGAGAGAATCCACAGGCTATCTTCGCTCTAGGAGCAACCTCTCATACAACCGTCCCCTGTAGGGACAGGAAAATCACTGGAGGGTGGAGGTGGGAGGGTCCTTTTAACCTCTCTATGATCCTGTCCCGCTATAGGTCAAAGGAAGGACATCCTCCATCCATCCATTGTGCTGTCCTGAGGGGCGTAATGGAAAAAATGTCTTCCCGACTCCACATACGGCAATCAGACTAGTTCCCTGGATCAACGCCCTATCAAGGAATCTAGTGTATATACCCTGTAACATTATACTTTTCAAGAAAGGTATCCAGTCCCCTCTTAAATTTAAGTAACGAATCACTCATTACAACATCATACGGCAGAGAGTTCCATAGTCTCACTGCTCTTACAGTAAAGAACCCGCATCCGTAATTATGCTTAAACCTTCTTTCCTCCAGACGTAGAGGATGCCCCCTTGTCCCTGTCTCAGGTCTACAAGTAAAAAGGTCATCAGAAAGGTCTTTGTACTGTCCCCTCATATATTTATACATTAAAATAAGATCACCCTTTAGACTTCATTTTTCCAAACTAAATAACCCCAAGTGTAATAACCTATCTTGGTATTGCAGACCCCCCAGTCCTCTAATAACTGAACTTGGTAGCATGGTGGGTGCTGAACTTGGGAGCGTCGTAGATGCTGCTGGCCGCAGGGATGATGAAGTTGGCTGCGTGGTGGCTCTGTGAACTGGAGGCGGTGGTGGTGGAGGATAGTTCGTCACTCTGGGAGTTTGAAAGTAGATGTTCGGCTGCTGGTAATATCTTCTGGCCTGTTGATTGTAACTTTGTGACTGCTGCAGCTGCAGCAATGCTTGGCTGTAAGCAGCCTGGCAGGCCTGCATGACGTTGATCTGGAATTGAGGCGTAAAGTTTTCTGACACTTCCCGCTATATTGAAGGAAAAAAAAAAAAAAAATGTCACGCCGGTCTCTCAAGGTCGGCTTCCAGGCGATCAAGGCGTTTGCTGACATCCTGTATAAGTGTGTTCACATGGGTAAATCCACTCTTCAGTCTATCACCAAGCACCTTAATCCCATCCTGGAAGACCGAGCGTAAGTGCATAAACTCGGGCATGAGTTACCTCTCCCAGGCCCTCTGCTGCTGATGAGAAGACCCAACAAAAGCAGCGGCAGAGGGCTGGGAGAAGGGAAAACCGGATGGATCGGCGGCTGCCTCTTCCTCAGCCTGTTAGGCCTGACAGGTTGCTACATCGCTGGTGGATGATTGGGATTGTGCTTGTTCATTGGCCGGTCGATGAGGGTCCACTCCAACAGAGAACAATCCAGGTTGTGTGGTGAAAAAAAACAAAAAAAACACATTAGTAAAACACCAAAAAAAGGTTAAATAGTAAGACAAAACAAAAGATACTCACATTCGGGTAGCAAGCGCAGGCATCAGAAAAGCAAGGTTCCGATGGTATTTGTATTTGCCGAGTATCCTTTGAGCAGCACCACTTTTAACCTGGTTCTCCTGTCTCATGTCCTTGTTGAAGAGATCCTTCATCGAGCGCCAACGCACTCTTATTCTCTTCACTGTGGTGGGGAAAAAAAAGGAAAAAAATAATTGTAAAACAATGCACCTACATTTACAGTAATAGGGAATCTCCACATACCTTCACTAGAAGAGCTGCACACCACATATATGGCAGTTCTCTGAGCACAGGACCTGTGATGAGGTCACAGAAGGGGAGGAGTCAGGGGTCACATGATCAGGGGCCTCAGTGTATGCAGGACTCTGCTGTGCTGGTTGTCATGGTGCTGGATGAGGGGAAGTTTGTGTTTGGGTCAGGAGGGGTTTACAGTGTGGATGTAGCAGAGCCGTGTGTGTACGAGGTGTACGGAGCGGAGCCGCATTTGTACAAGGTGTATGGAGCGGAGTCGTGTGTGTACGGATGTACGAGGTGTACAGAAGTCATTGAGCTGTAGGTTGGATTGCTGCTAAAGGGAAAAAAAATCTCTTTAATTCTTCTTTGTTAGCGAGTGTGAACGAGCTGAGTGTGACCGGAGCGTGAGTGCGAACTGAAGTAAGTGTGTGTCTTGTGATTTAGTGACTTTGGATTCAGGGAGTTTACAAGGGAGGAATTACTGAATTGCTTTTTGCATTTTATTAATATTCTAAATTTCTTTTTAACGTTTCTGTCTGGTGGAATCCCCATTAGGAAATGTGCTCCACTATTGTTAATGCCATCCAGTGCACATCTGGCCACATGTATGCAGTCCTTGATCAGCCAGTCGAGGGTGCATACTGCTGTGCGAGATGTGAGCACGTTGTGCATTTGGAAGCCCGGATTCTGAATCTAAATGTGCAGCTGGCAACACTGAGATCCATAGACAATATGGAGAGGAGTCTGCTGCTCACTGAGTTCAATGAGACAGATGAGGGGGGATGGTAGGATGGAGCTGCAGGACAGTGAAGTAGCAAGCTGGGTGACAGAAGGCCGGGTAGAGGAAAGAGTGCCAGGGAGGCTAGTCCTGATCTGTACACCCCAATACGTTTGCCAAGTTGGCAGATGAGGGGGGTCCCCCTACAGGGGTAGCACTACTGCAGCCAGGCATGTCCTCTGAAAGCCGGAGGAGTGACTGCTCCAGTAAGGAGGGAAATAGGAGAGCAGGGCAGGCCAGACAGGTGCTGGTAGTGGGGGACTCAGTTATTAGAGGAGCAGATAGGGCAATCTGTCACAAAGACAGGGATCGTCGAACGGTGTGCTGCCTACCTGGCGCTCGAGTCTAACACATCGCTGTTGTGAATTTGGATTCTGGGCTCCCCCGGTGGCTACTGGTGGAATTGAACTTGTGACATCATCTTCCCTGTTCACCTGTTCTGATTAGATCTGGGTGTCGCTATATAACCTGGCTTCTCTGTTAGATGCTTGCCGGTCAACAATGTTATCAGAAGCCTCTCTGTGCTTGTTCCTGCTCCCAGACATCTACTAGATAAGTTGGACATTCGTCCATGTTTTGTTTTTGTATTTTGGTTCCAGTTCACAGCTGCAGTTTCGTTACTGTGTCTGGAAAGCTCTTGTTGATCAGGAATTGCCACTCTGGTATTATGAGTTAATGCCAGAGTCCTAAAGTAATTTCTGGATGTGTTTTGTTAGGGTTTTCTACTGACCATGAAAGTATGCTTTCTGTCTTCTGCTATCTAGAAAGCGGACCTCAAATTTGCTAAAACTATTTTCCTGCTGCGTTTGTTGTTTCATCTCATATCACCGCCAATATATGTGGGGGGCTTCTGTCTCCTTTTGGGCATTTCTCTAGAGGTGAGTCAGGTCTTATATTTCCCTCTGCTAGCATTATTTAGTTCTCCGGCCGGCGCTGGGCATATAGGGATAAAAAGTAGGACATGCTACCTGGCTACTTCTAGATGATGCGGTAGGTTTAGTTCATGGTCAGTACAGTTACATCTTCCAAGAGCTTGTTCCTATAGAGTTTTATGCTAGTTCTCTGGCCATGGAGATCATGACAGTTTGACCGGCCCGCTAAAGGGTTAAAATCCTTGGCTGAGAAAGGAGAGAAATAAGAAGTCTGCTGAGAGTTTTTTTTTTTTTTTTTTTTTTTTCCTCTGTGCTCTTAATTGGATCACTTGCCAGTCTGTCTATGCTGCAGTCTTTCTTTTTTTTCTCTCTCCTTATAATCTTTGAATGGCTTTGTGTTCACCTGTTAATAATGGATCTTCAGAGTGTAACTGCAGGTTTGAATAATCTCACCACGAAAGTACAAAATTTGCAAGATTTTATTATTCATGCTCCGGTATCTGAGCCGAGAATTCCTTTGCCGGAATTCTTCTCAGGGAATAGATCTAGCTTTCAGAATTTTAGAAATAATTGTAAGCTATTTTTGTCCCTGAAATCTCGTTCTGCTGGAGACTCTGCACAGCAGGTTGGGATTGTGATTTCCTTGCTCCGCGGCGACCCTCAAGACTGGGCTTTTGCATTGGCACCAGGGGATCCTGCGTTGCGCAATGTGGATGCGTTTTTTTTGGCCTTGGGCTTGCTGTATGAGGAACCTCATTTGGAACTTCAGGCAGAAAAAACTTTGATGTCCCTATCGCAGGGGCAAGATGAAGCTGAAATTTACTGCCAAAGATTCCGTAAATGGTCTGTGCTTACTCAGTGGAATGAGTGTGCCTTGGCGGCTACTTTCAGAGAGGGTCTCTCTGATGCCATTAAGGATGTTATGGTGGGGTTCCCTGTGCCTGCGGGTCTGAATGAGTCCATGACAATGGCCATTCAGATCGATAGGCGTCTGCGGGAGCGCAAACCTGTGCACCATCTGGCGGTGTCCACTGAGAAGACGCCAGAAAGCATGCAGTGTGATAGAATTCTGTCCAGAAGCGAGCGGCAGAATTTTAGACGGAAAAATGGGTTGTGTTTCTATTGTGGGGATTCTACTCATGTTATATCAGCGTGCTCTAAGCGTACTAAAAAGCTTGATAAATCCGTTTCCATTGGCACTTTACAGTCTAAATTTATTTTGTCTGTGACCCTGATTTGCTCTTTGTCATCTATTACTACTGACGCCTATATCGACTCTGGCGCCGCTTTGAGTCTTATGGATTGGTCCTTTGCCAATCGTTGTGGGTATGATTTAGAGCCTTTGGAAACTCTTATTCCTCTGAAGGGGATTGACTCCACCCCATTGGCTAATAATAAACCACAATACTGGACACAAGTGACTATGTGTATTAATCCGGATCACCAGGAGACTATTCGTTTTCTAGTGCTGTATAATCTACATGAGGATTTGGTGCTGGGATTGCCATGGCTGCAGTCTCACAACCCAGTCCTTGACTGGAGAGCTATGTCTGTGTTGAGCTGGGGATGTAAGGGGACTCATGGGGACGTACCTTTGGTGTCCATTTCATCATCTATTCCCTCTGAAATCCCTGAGTTCCTGTCTGATTATCGTGACGTCTTTGAAGAACCCAAGCTGGGTTCACTACCTCCGCACCGTGAGTGCGATTGTGCTATAGATTTAATTCCAGGTAGTAAATACCCAAAGGGTCGTTTATTTAATCTGTCTGTGCCTGAACATACTGCTATGCGAGAATATATAAAGGAGTCCTTGGAAAAGGGACATATTCGTCCATCGTCATCTCCCTTAGGAGCCGGTTTTTTCTTTGTGTCAAAAAAAAGACGGCTCTTTGAGACCATGTATTGATTATCGGCTTTTGAATAAAATCACGGTTAAATATCAATACCCATTGCCGTTGCTGACTGATTTGTTTGCTCGCATAAAGGGGGCCAAGTGGTTCTCTAAGATTGATCTCCGTGGGGCGTATAATTTGGTGCGGATCAGGCAGGGGGATGAGTGGAAAACCGCATTTAATACGCCCGAGGGCCACTTTGAGTATTTGGTGATGCCTTTTGGTCTTTCTAATGCCCCTTCAGTCTTCCAGTCCTTTATGCATGATATTTTCCGCGATTTTTTGGATAAATTTATGATAGTGTATCTGGATGATATTCTGATTTTTTCGGATGACTGGGACTCTCATGTCCGGCAAGTTAAGAGGGTTTTTCAGGTTTTGCGGTCTAATTCTCTGTGTGTCAAGGGTTCTAAGTGCGTTTTTGGGGTTCAGAGAATTTCCTTTTTGGGATATATTTTTTCTCCCTCTTCCATTGAGATGGATCCTGTCAAGGTTCAAGCTATTTGTGATTGGACGCAGCCCTCTTCTCTTAAAAGTCTTCAGAAATTTTTGGGCTTTGCCAACTTTTATCGTCGATTTATTTCTGGTTTTTCGGATGTCGTTAAGCCATTGACCGATTTGACTAGACAGGGTGCTGATGTTGCTAATTGGTCCCCTGATGCTGTGGAGGCCTTTCAGGAGCTTAAGCGCCGTTTTTCTTCTGCCCCTGTGTTGCGTCAGCCTGATGTGACTCTTCCTTTTCAGGTTGAGGTCGACGCTTCTGAGATCGGAGCTGGGGCAGTGTTGTCGCAGAAAAGTTCTGACTGCGCCGTGATGAGGCCTTGTGCCTTCTTTTCCCGTAAATTTTCGCCCGCTGAGCGGAATTATGATGTTGGGAATCGGGAGCTTTTGGCCATGAAGTGGGCGTTTGAGGAGTGGCGCCATTGGCTCGAGGGGGCCAGACATCAGGTGGTGGTATTGACTGACCACAAAAATTTGATTTATCTTGAGACCGCCAGGCGCCTGAATCCTAGACAGGCGCGCTGGTCATTATTTTTTTCTCGGTTTAATTTTGTGGTATCGTACCTACCAGGTTCTAAGAATGTTAAGGCGGATGCCCTTTCTAGGAGTTTTGAGCCTGATTCACCTGGCAACTCTGACCCCACAGGTATTCTTAAGGAGGGAGTTATCTTGTCAGCTGTTTCTCCAGACCTGCGGCGGGCCTTGCAGGAGTTTCAGGCGGATAGACCGGATCGTTGTCCGCCTGATAGGCTGTTTGTTCCTGATGATTGGACCAGTAAAGTCATCTCTGAGGTGCATTCTTCTGCGTTGGCAGGTCATCCTGGAATTTTTGGTACCAGGGATTTGGTGGCAAGATCCTTCTGGTGGCCTTCCCTGTCACGAGATGTGCGAGGCTTTGTGCAGTCTTGTGACGTTTGTGCTCGGGCCAAGCCTTGTTGTTCTCGGGCTAGTGGATTGTTGTTGCCCTTGCCTATTCCTAAGAGGCCTTGGACACACATCTCGATGGATTTTATTTCAGATCTGCCTGTTTCTCAGAAGATGTCTGTCATCTGGGTGGTGTGTGACCGTTTTTCTAAGATGGTTCATTTGGTTCCCCTGCCCAAATTGCCTTCTTCCGAGTTGGTGCCCCTGTTTTTTCAAAATGTTGTTCGTTTGCATGGTATTCCTGAGAATATCGTTTCTGACAGAGGAACCCAATTTGTGTCTAGATTTTGGCGGGCATTTTGTGCTAGGATGGGCATAGATTTGTCTTTTTCGTCTGCTTTTCACCCTCAGACTAATGGCCAGACCGAGCGGACTAATCAGACCCTGGAGACATATCTGAGGTGTTTTGTGTCTGCTGACCAGGATGATTGGGTTGCTTTTTTGCCATTGGCGGAGTTCGCCCTCAATAATCGGGCCAGCTCTGCCACCTTGGTTTCCCCGTTTTTCTGTAATTCGGGGTTCCATCCTCGATTTTCCTCCGGTCAGATGGAATCCTCGGATTGTCCTGGAGTGGATGCGGTGGTGGAGAGATTGCATCATATCTGGGGGCAGGTGATGGACAATTTAAAGTTGTCCCAGGAGAAGACTCAGCTTTTTGCCAACCGTCACCGTCGTGTTGGTCCTCGGCTTTGTGTTGGAGATTTGGTGTGGTTGTCTTCTCGTTTTGTCCCTATGAGGGTCTCATCTCCTAAGTTTAAGCCTCGGTTCATCGGTCCGTATAAAATATTGGAGATTCTTAACCCTGTTTCCTTCCGTTTGGACCTCCCTGCATCCTTTTCTATTCATAACGTTTTTCATCGGTCGTTATTGCGCAGGTATGAGGCACCGGTTGTGCCTTCCGTAGAGCCTCCTGCTCCGGTGTTGGTTGAGGGTGAGTTGGAGTACGTTGTGGAAAAAATCCTAGACTCCCGTGTTTCCAGACGGAGACTCCAGTATCTGGTCAAGTGGAAGGGATACGGCCAGGAGGATAATTCTTGGGTCACTGCATCTGATGTTCATGCCTCTGATCTGGTTCGTGCCTTTCATAGGGCCCATCCTGATCGCCCTGGTGGTTCTGGTGAGGGTTCGGTGCCCCCTCCTTGAGGGGGGGGTACTGTTGTGAATTTGGATTCTGGGCTCCCCCGGTGGCTACTGGTGGAATTGAACTTGTGACATCATCTTCCCTGTTCACCTGTTCTGATTAGATCTGGGTGTCGCTATATAACCTGGCTTCTCTGTTAGATGCTTGCCGGTCAACAATGTTATCAGAAGCCTCTCTGTGCTTGTTCCTGCTCCCAGACATCTACTAGATAAGTTGGACATTCGTCCATGTTTTGTTTTTGTATTTTGGTTCCAGTTCACAGCTGCAGTTTCGTTACTGTGTCTGGAAAGCTCTTGTTGATCAGGAATTGCCACTCTGGTATTATGAGTTAATGCCAGAGTCCTAAAGTAATTTCTGGATGTGTTTTGTTAGGGTTTTCTACTGACCATGAAAGTATGCTTTCTGTCTTCTGCTATCTAGAAAGCGGACCTCAAATTTGCTAAAACTATTTTCCTGCTGCGTTTGTTGTTTCATCTCATATCACCGCCAATATATGTGGGGGGCTTCTGTCTCCTTTTGGGCATTTCTCTAGAGGTGAGTCAGGTCTTATATTTCCCTCTGCTAGCATTATTTAGTTCTCCGGCCGGCGCTGGGCATATAGGGATAAAAAGTAGGACATGCTACCTGGCTACTTCTAGATGATGCGGTAGGTTTAGTTCATGGTCAGTACAGTTACATCTTCCAAGAGCTTGTTCCTATAGAGGCTTATGCTAGTTCTCTGGCCATGGAGATCATGACACATCGCTAATCGGGTGGACCGATTACTGGGAGGGGCTGGTGAGGACCCAGTGGTCATGGTGCACATTGGCACAAATGACAAAGTTAGAGGTGGGTGGAAGGTCATTAAAGCAAGGACCTCCAAGGTGGTATTCTCAGAAATACTGACTGTACCACGTGCCACGCCAGAGGCAAAGGGAAATTAAGGAGATAAATAAGTGACTCAGGAATTAGTGTAGGAAGGAGGGGTTTGGGTTCCTGGAGAACTGGGCCAACTTCTTAGTTAGCTACAGGTTCTATGCTAGGGATGGGCTCAGTAGCGTAGCTACCAGGGGGGCAGAGGGGACCATCGCCCCAAGCTCGGTGCTCAGAGGGGGCCCACCTGGAGCTACACTACTGTAACTGCACGCGCCAATACAATTACATTCTGCGGCAGAGCAGGGAGAATCTTTCTCCCTGCTCTGCCACTATGGGGCCCCTGAGCAGGCAGTGAGGGGCCCGTTGCCAGCAGTGGGCCTCCCACCCATCACCGCTAGGTCAGCTGTTTTGGCATTTAGCCAATACAGCTGACCGCATTGATGAGGGAAGGAGCGCTACGCTCCTTCTGCCATCATCTCCCTGTCAGCATCTGACATCGCCGACCTTGACAGCGGGCGCGATAATGTCACTACCCGGCGCCCACTGTCAGATGAGCGGGAGCTCGGAGCACCGCAGGAACAAGGAGGAAGAGGTTAGTATACAGTTTTTTTATTGGGGCTGCCTTATTCTACAGGGTCTGCCTATGGGGGTGATCTTTATGCTACTGGGTCTGCCCATGGGGGTGCTGCCTTATACTACAGGGTCTGCCTATGGGTTTCTACCTTTTACTACAGGGTCTGCCTATGGGGTGCTGCCTTATACTACAGAGTCTGCCTATGGGGTGCTGCCTTTGACTACAGTTTCTGCCTATGGGGTGCTGCCTTTGACTACAGGGTCTGCATATGGGGTGTGTTATGATCCCAGTAGCAAGGATCGCAGGTCTGACAAGCTAAATACTAAAGGACAACTAGCTCTGGGGAAGTGGTAACTAGATTGACCGCAACCTGATCCTATCCGCACACAACTAAAGGTAGCCGTGGAACGTTACCTAAAAAATTCCTAGACGTCTCATCACGGCCTGAGAAACTGACTATTCCTAGAGGGAAAGAAAGTCCTTGCTTGCCTCAGTGAAATGACCCCAAAGATATAGAATAGCCCCCCCCAAATATTAACGGTTAGTTAAGGGGAAAGCACAAACGCAGAGATGAAATTAGATTTAGCAAATGAGGCCCACTAATACTAGAAAGCAGAAAATAGGAAGGGGACTGTGCGGTCAATACAAAACCCTATTCAAAATATCCACGCAGAGATTGCTCGAGCCCCTCGCACCAACTAACGGTGCGGGGGAAGCAACTCTGTACCCCAGAGCTTACCAGAAAAAAGGAAATCACATATTAGCAAGCTGGACTAGACTCATCATACACAGAAATCATATTGCAGGCAGATGAGCAAAAAATATTCAAACAGAACTTAGCTTCTCCTGAAGAGGCAGAAAACAAGATGATCAAGAGCAATCAGAATAGCACTGAATACATTGACAGCCGGCGACAAGTGGAAGTGAAGCAGAGCTAAATAGGAGCCTCCCTGGTGGATAACGAGGCAGCTGATCCTGCCAGACCCGCAGGATAATAAACCAAACCACCAGGGGGAGCCAAAAAACCAAAGTCACCCAATACCATCTGTGACCACAAGAGGGAGCCTGAAAACGGAGTTCACAACAGTACCCCCCCCCTTGAGGAGGGGTCACCGAACCCTCAACAAAACCCCCAGGGCGATCAGGGTGAGCCACAAGGAAGGCACGAACCAAATCGGCCGCATGAACATCAGAGGCGACAACTCAGGAATTATCCTCCTGACCATAGCCTTTCCACTTAACCAAATACTGAAGCCTCCATCTAGAAATACGAAAGTCCAAGATCTTCTCCACCACGTATTCCAATTCTCCCTCAACCAGCACAGGGGCAGGAGGCTCAACCGAAGGAACCACAGGCACCACATACCTCCGCAACAACGACCGATGGAACACATTATGAATAGCAAACGATGCCGGGAGGTCCAAACGAAAAGACACAGGGTTAAGGACTTCCAAAATCTTATAAGGACCGATGAAGCGAGGCTTGAATTTAGGAGAGGAGACCTTCATAGGAACATACCGAGAAGACAGCCACACCAAATCCCCAACACGAAGTCGGGGACCCACACCGCGGCGGCGGCTGGCAAAGCGCTGAGCCTTCTTCTGTGACAACTTCAGATTGTCCACCACATGGTTCCAAATCTGCTGCAACCTATCCACCACAGAATCCACCCCAGGACAGTCAGAAGATTCAACCTGACCCGAGGAAAAACGAGGATGGAAACCAGAATTGCAGAAAAAAGGCGAAACCAAGGTAGCAGAACTCGCCCGATTATTAAGGGCAAACTCGGCCAATGGCAAAAAAGTCACCCAATCATCCTGATCAGCAGAAACAAAACAACTCAAATAAGTTTCCAACGTCTGATTAGTTTGCTCGGTTTGGCCATTAGTCTGAGGATGGAAGGCCGACGAAAAAGACAAATCAATGCCCATCTTAGCACAAAAAGTTCGCCAAAACCTGGACACAAACTGGGATCCTCTATCAGACAATATTTTCAGGAATGCCGTGCAAGCGAACCACATTCTGAAAAAATAGAGGAACCAAATCGGAGGAGGAAGGCAACTTAGGCAAGGGCACCAAATGGACCATCTTGGAAAAACGATCACACACCACCCAGATAACAGACATTTTCTGAGATACTGGAAGATCCGAAATAAAATCCATGGAAATGTGCGTCCAAGGCCTTTTCGGGACAGGCAAAGGCAAAAGCAAACCGCTGGCACGAGAACAGCAAGGCTTAGCTCGAGCACAAATCCCACAAGACTGCACAAAGGAACGCACATCCCGCGACAAGGAAGGCCACCAGAAGGACCTAGCCACCAAATCTCTGGTACCAAAAATCCCAGGATGACCCGCCAACACCGAAGAATGAACCTCGGAAATAACTCTGCTGGTCCATCTATCCGGGACAAACAGTCTCTCTGGTGGACAACGGTCAGGTCTATCCGCCTGAAATTTCTGCAGCACTCGTCGCAAATCTGGAGAAATGGCAGACAAAATCACTCCCTCTCTGAGAATACCAGCCGGCTCAGAAACTCCCGGAGAGTCAGGCACAAAGCTCCTAGAAAGTGCATCAGCTTTCACCTTCGAACCAGGCAGGTATGAGACCACGAAGTTGAAACGGGAGAAAAACAACGACCAACGAGCCAGTCTAGGATTCAGGCGCTTGGCAGATTCGAGGTAAATCAGATTTTTGTGATCAGTCAGGACCACCACACGATGTTTAGCTCCTTCGAGCCAATGTCGCCACTCCTCAAATGCCCACTTCATAGCCAACAACTCCCGATTACCAACATCATAATTTCGCTCGGCAGGCGAAAATTTTCTAGAAAAGAAAGCACATGGCTTCATCACAGAGCCATCAGAGCTTCTCTGCGACAAAACAGCCCCTGCTCCAATCTCAGAAGCATCAACCTCAACCTGGAAGGGGAGAGAGACATCTGGCTGACATAAGACTGGAGCTGAAGAAAACCGGTGCTTCAGCTCCCGAAAGGCCTCCACGGCCGCAGGAGACCAATTAGTCACATCAGAACCCTTCTTGGTCAAATCCGTCAAAGGTTTAACCACGCTAGAAAAATTAGCGATGAAACGACGGTAAAAATTAGCAAAACCCAAGAACTTCTGAAGACTCTTAACAGACGTGGGCTGAGTCCAGTCATGAATAGCCTGGACCTTGACTGGGTCCATCTCCACAGTAGAAGGAGAAAAAATAAAACCCAAAAAGGAGACCTTCTGTACTCCGAAGAGGCATTTTGAGCCCTTCACAAATAAAGCATTAGCACACAGGACCTGAAACACCATCCTGACCTGCTTCACATGGGACTCCCAATCATCAGAAAAGACCAAAATGTCATCCAGGTAAACAATCATAAATTTATTCAGATATTCTCGGAAAATGTCATGCATGAAGGACTGAAACACAGAAGGAGCATTAGAGTCCAAAAGGCATCACCAAGTACTCAAAATGGCCTTCGGGCGTATTAAATGCTGTTTTCCATTCATCTCCCTGCTTAATGCGCACAAGGTTATACGCACCACGGAGATCTATCTTGGTGAACCAACTGGCACCCTTAATCCGAGCAAACAAATCAGACAATAGTGGCAAAGGATACTGAAATTGACTGTGATTTTATTCAGAAGACGATAATCTATATAAGGTCTCAAGGAACCGTCCTTCTTGGCCACAAAAAAGAATCCTGCACCAAGAGGGGAAGAGGATGGGCGAATATGTCCCTTCTCCAAAGACTCCTTTATATAACTCCGCATCGCGGCATGTTCTGGTATAGACAAATTAAAAAGTCGTCCCTTAGGGAATTTACTACCAGGAATTAAATTTATAGCACAGTCACAATCCCTATGAGGGGGCAGGGCACTGGACCTGGGCTCATCAAATACATCCTGGTAGTCAAACAAAAACTCAGGGACCTCAGAAGGAATGGAAGAAGCAATAGACACCAACGGAGTATCGCCATGAATTCCCTGACAACCCCAACTTGACACAGACATAGCTTTCCAATCTAAAACTGGATTATGAGCCTGCAGCCATGGCAGACCCAAAACAACAACATCATGCAAATTATGCAGAACAAGAAAGCGAATCACCTCCTGATGTACGGGAGTCATGCACATGGTCATTTGCGTCCAATACTGAGGCTTATTCTCAGCCAATGGCGTAGCATCAATTCCCCTCAGAGGAATAGGAAATTCCAAAGGCTCCAGGACAAAACCACAGCGCCTGGCAAACGACAAATCCGTCAGATTCAGGGCAGCACCTGAATCCACAAAAGCCATAACCGAGTAGGATGACAAAGAAAAAATCAAAGTAACAGACAAAATAAATTTAGGCTGTATAATACCAGGTTTAGCGATCTTTTTTAAGCGTTTAGAGCATGCTGAGATAACATGAGTAGAATCACCACAGTAAAAGCACAACCCATTTTGACGTCTATGACTTTGTCGCTCAATTCTGGTCAGAGTTCGATCACATTGCATAGACTCAGGTCTCTGTTCAGAAAATACCGCCAAAGGATGAGCAGATTTGCGCTCCCGCAAACGCCGATCAACCTGAATGGCTAAAGCCATAGAATCACTCAGACTTGTAGGGGTGGGAAACCCCACCATAACATTCTTAATGGCTTCAGAAAGACCTTCTCTGAAATTTGCAGCCAGGGCACACTCATTCCATTGAGTAAGCACTGACCATTTCCGAAATTTTTGACAATACACCTCTGCTTCATCCTGACCTTGAGAGAGGACCAGCAACGCTTTTTCTGCCTGATTCTCAAGATTAGGCTCCTCATAAAGCAGTCCAAGAGCCAGAAAAAATGCATCTACATTAAGCAATGCAGGATCTCCTGGCGCCAGAGAGAAAGCCCAATCCTGAGGGTCGCCACGCAACAAGGAGATAACAATTTTAACTTGCTGAGCGGGATCACCAGAGGAACGAGGTCTCAGAGATAGAAATAACTTACAATTATTCTTAAAATTCAGAAACCTAGATATATCTCCAGAAAACAACTCAGGAATGGGTATCTTTGGTTCTGACATAGGGCTATGAGTAACAAAATCCTGAATACTTTGCACCCGTGCAGTAAGATGATCCACACCAGAAGTCAGAGTCTGAATATTCATGTCTGCAGCTGAGCTCAAAACCACCCAGAGTTCAAGGGGATGAAAGAAGCTGAACAGACTGCAGCAAAAGAAAAGAGGGAGGAGAAAAAAAAAAATGTACTCAGGTCTTCTTTTAATCCCACTTCTGCGATGCATAAAACACTTCTTGGCCTGCTATACTGTTATGATCCTTAGTGGTTGAGGATCACAAATTACTCCAGCAAGGAAACTAACAAAGGACAAGCTCTAGGGAGGTGGAAAACTGGACTGACCGCAAATCTGAACCTATCCAAACACACTAGAGGTAGCCGGTGAACGTGCCTAAAATTCCTAGACGTCTCGAGCCAGCCTGAGGAACTAACTACCCCTAGAGAGAAAGAAAGACCTCTCTTGCCTCCACAGAAATAACCCCCAAAGATATAGAAGCCCCCAACAGATAATAACGGTTAGGTAAGAGGAAGGCACATACACAGGGGTGAAAGCAGATTCAGCAAATGAGGCCCACTAATACTAGATAGCAGAAAATAGAACAGGGATCTATGCGGTCAGTAAAAAACCCTTACAAAATATCCACACTGAGATTTCAAGAACCCCCGCACCAACTAACGGTGTGGGGGGAGAAACTCAGTCCCCTAGAGCAACCAGCAAGCACAGAAATCACATTTTAGCAAGCTGGACAAAAAACATGATGAACGCTGATAATCAGAAAATGAACAAACAAGAACTTAGCTTGTCTTGGAGAGACTGGGAGCAAGGTAGTCACAAGGAATCTGAAGAGCACTGAATACATTGGTAGCAGGCAAGGAACTGAGTATCCAGCTGAGTTAAATAGGAAACCAACCAAGGATAACGAACCAGCTGATGCAGCCAACCTGCAGAAAGACAACACTACACAGTACCGCTTGTGACCACTAGAGGGAGCCCAAAAATAGAGTTCACAACAATCCTCTACGTCTGGAGGAAAGAAGGTTTAAGCATAATAACAGACGCGGATTCTTTCCTGTAAGAGCAGTGAGACTATGGAACTCTCTGCCGTATGATGTTGTAATGAGTGATTCATTACTTAAATTTAAGAGGGGACTGGATACCTTTCTTGAAAAGTATAATGTTACAGGTTATATAGACTGGATTCCTTGATAGGGCGTTGATCCAGGGAACTAGTCTGATTGCCGTATGTGGAGTCGGCAAGGAATTTTTTTCCCCAAGGTGGAGCTTACTCTTTGCCACATGGGTTATTTTTTTTGCCTTCCTCTGGATCAACATGTTAGGGCAGGTTAGGTTAGGCTATGGGTTGAACTAGATGGACTTAAAGTCTTCCTTCAATCTTAATAACTATGTTACTATGTTAGGGTGAGGTGTATTATCCTCTCCACCATCTTGTCTCTGTCCATATCCATCTTTGATGGGTAATTCTGAAAAATGATTTTAAATGAAGGATCTTCACTCAGAGGATCCGATATTGTAGAAACCTGAATGAAAAGATAAGCAAATGTAACATAATAAAAATCCAGTGTAATAATACAATTACTGGAGATAATAAGGGAAACATATGAGGAGATTTATTATTTTACAATATTTAGTGTAAAATAAAGCCAGGCTGAATCAAAGAATGCGGAAACGTCTGAACAAAAGGATGACAGTCATAAAAATGATGTAGGAAGACTGACTTGAGTTTGGAAGCGTTTCACTGCAACTCAATTAAGGACTATAGGTCACATCTGAAAATCATAATAGGCAAAATGGACGTAATATGAGAACTGTTATGATCCCAATGGTAGAGGATCTCAGGGTTTTCAGCAAAGTCTGCAAACATAAAAAAACAGCTCATAGGGAGGTGGTAACTGAGCTGACCGCATACCTGATCCTAGCCCACAACTATTAGCAGCCGGGGAACGTACCTACGTTGGTTCTAGACGTCTCGCGCCAGCCGGAGAACTAACTAACCCTTTCAGAGAAAATCAGACCTCACTTGCCTCAAGAGAAAGGTACCCCGAAGTAAATACAAGCCCCCAACAAATAATAACGGTGAGGTAAGAAGAAAGGACAAACGTAAGTATGAACTAGATTCAGCAAAGAGAGGCCCACTATATAATAGCAGAAATATAGTAAGCGGACTTATGCGGTCAGTGAAAAACCCTACAAAAATATCCATGCTGAATATCAAAGAACCCCCGCACCGACTAACGGTGTGGGGGGAGAATATCAGCCCCCTTAGAGCTTCCAGCAAAATCAGGAATCACATTATGAACAAGCTGGACAAAAAACAGAACAATACAAATAAACAAAAATAAGAAAGCAGGACTTAGCTTATCTTGCAAAAATCAGGACCAGTAGACAGGAGCAACCAGACAAGGACTGATTACATTGATGCCAGGCAATGGACTAAGAATCCAGGAAGTTTAAATAGGAACACCCAGGGTCTAACGAACCAGGTGACTACCAACCTGGGGAAAGACAATCCAAGTGCCATACCGCTAGTGACCACAAGAGGGAGCCAAAAAGTATAGTTCACAACAGAGAACACTGTCGAGCAAAGAAGTTTAACTTTAAATCGCCTGGCATGTGGTGGTCAATGATGAAGTCAGTTTGTCACCTTTAGCTCTACCTCCCGAACTTTTTTCATACATGTCGGTAACAACTCAGGAGTCTAAGCATTTACTACAAGTTATTAGGAGACACAATTCATATTTCCAGATGACATCCATTGGTACGACAGCTGGACTTGAAGCAGGATTTATGTTGACTTTTAACCCCTTCACCCCAAGGGTGGTTTGCACGTTAATGACCGGGCCAATTTTTACAATTCTGACCACTGTCCCTTTATGAGGTTATAACTCTGGAACGCTTCAACGGATCCCAGTGATTCTGACACTGTTTTCTCGTGACATATTGTACTTCATGATAGTGGTAAAAATTCTGTGATAGTACCTGCGTTTATTTGTGAAAAAAACGGAAATTTGGTGAAAATTTTGAAAATTTCGCAATTTTCCAACTTTGAATTTTTATGCAATTAAATCACAGATATGTCACACAAAATACTTAATAAGTAACATTTCCCACATGTCTACTTTACATCAGCACAATTTTGGAACCAAATTTTTTTTTGTTAGGGAGTTATAAGGGTTAAAAGTTGATCAGCAATTTCTCATTTTTACAACACCATTTTTTTTTAGGGACCACATCTCATTTGAAGTCATTTTGAGGGGTCTATATGATAGAAAATACCCAAGTGTGACACCATTCTAAAAACTGCACCCCTCAAGGTGCTCAAAACCATATTCAAGAAGTTTATTAACCCTTCTGGTGCTTCACAGGAATTTTTGGAATGTTTAAATAAAAATGAACATTTAACTTTTTTTCACAAAAAATTTACTTCAGCTCCAATTTGTTTTATTTTACCAAGGGTAACAGGAGAAAATGGACCCCAAAAGTTGTTGTACAATTTGTCCTGAGTACGCCGATACCCCATATGTGGGGGTAAACCACGGTTTGGGCGCATGACAGAGCTCGGAAGCGAAGGAGCGCCATTTGACTTTTCAATGTAAAATTGACTGGAATTGAGATGGGACGCCATGTTGCGTTTGGGGAGCCCCTGATGTGCCTAAACATTGAAACCCCCCACAAGTGACACCATTTTGGAAAGTAGACCCCCTAAGGAACTTATCTAGAGGTGTGGTGAGCACTTTGACCCACCAAGTGCTTCACAGAAGTTTATAATGCAGAACCGTAAAAATAAAAAATCATATTTTTTCACAAAAATTATCTTTTCACCCCCAATTTTTTATTTTCCCAAGGGTAAGAGAAGAAATTGGACCCCAAAAGTTGTTGTCCAATTTGTCCTGAGTGCGCTGATACCCCATATGTGGGGGGAACCACCGTTTGGACGCATGGAAGGGCTCGGAAGGGAAGGAGCGCCATTTGGAATGCAGACTTAGATGGAATGGTCTGCAGGCGTCACATTGCGTTTGCAGAGCCCCTAATGTACCTAAACAGTAGAAGCCCCGCACAAGTGACCCCATTTTGGAAACTAGACCCCCCAAGGAACTTATCTAGATGTGTTGTAAGAACTTTGATCCCCCAAGTGTTTCACTACAGTTTATAACGCAGAGCTGTGAAAATAAAAAATCTTTGTTTTTCCCACAAAAATTATTTTTTAGCCCCCAGTTTTGTATTTTCCCAGGGGTAACAGGAGAAATTGGACCCCAAAGGTTGTTGTCCTATTTGTCCTGAGTACGCTGATACCCCATATGTTGGGGTAAACCCCTGTTTGGGCACACGGGAGAGCTCGGAAGGGAAGGAGCACTGTTTTACTTTTTCAACGCAGAATTGGCTGGAATTGAGATCGAACGCCATGTCGCGTTTGGAGAGCCCCTGATGTGCCGAAACAGTGGAAACCCCCCAATTATAACTGAAACCCTAATCCAAACACACCCCTAACCCTAATCCCAACAGTAACCCTAACCACACCTCTAACCCTGACACACCCCTAACCCTAATCCCAACCCTATTCCCAACCGTAAATGTAATCTAAACCCTAACCCTAACTTTAGCCCCAACCCTAACCCTAACTTTAGCCCCAACCCTAACTGTAGCCTTAACCCTAGCCCCAACCCTAACCCTAACCCTAGCCCTAATGGGAAAATGGAAATAAATACATTTTTTTTATTTTTCCCTAACTAAGGCGGTGATGAAGGGGGGTTTGATTTACTTTTATAGCGAGTTTTTTAGCGGATTTTTATGATTGGCAGCCGTCACACACTGAAAGACGCTTTTTATTGCAAAAAATATTTTTTGCGTTACCACATTTTGAGAGCTATAAATTTTCCATATTTTGGTCCACAGAGTCATGTGAGGTCTTGTTTTTTGCGGGACGAGTTGACGTTTTTATTGGTAACATTTTTGGGCACGTCATATTTTTTGATCGCTTTTTATTCCGATTTTTGTGAGGCAGAATGACCAAAAACCAGCTATTCATGAATTTCTTGTGGGGGAGGCGTTTATACCGTTCCGCGTTTGGTAAAATTGATAAAGCAGTTTTATTCTTCGGGTCAGTACGATAACAGCGATACCTCATTTATATTATTTTTTTATGTTTTGGCGCTTTTATACGATAAAAACTATTTTATGGAAAAAATAATTATTTTTGCATCGCTTTATTCTCAGGACTATAACTTTTTTATTTTTTTGTATGGCGGCTCGTTATTTGCGGGACAAGATGACGCTTTCAGCGGTACCATGGTTATTTATATCTGTCTTTTTGATCGCGTGTTATTCCACTTTTTGTTCGGCGGTATGATAATAAAGCGTTGTTTTTTGCCTCTTTTTTTTTTTTTTCCTTACGGTGTTAACTGAAGGGGTTAACTAGTGGGCCAGTTTTATAGGTCGGGTCGTTACGGACGCGGCGATACTAAATATGTGTAATTTTATTTTTTTATTATTATTATTTAGATAAAGAAATGTATTTATGGGAATAATATATATATATTTTTTTTCATTATTTTGGAATATTTTTTTTTATTTTTTTTTACACATTTGGAAAATTTTTTTTTTACTTTTTTACTTTGCCCCAGGGGGGGACAATACAGATCGGTGATCTGCCAGTTTGCATAGCACTCTGACAGATCACCGATCTGCGAGAAGTGCAGGCTGCTTCACAGTGCCTGCTCTGAGCAGGCTTCTGTGAAGCCACCTCCCTCCCTGCAGGACCCGGATCCGCGGCCATCTTGGATCCGGGTCTGGAGCAGGCAGGGAGGGAGGTAAGACCCTCGCAGCAACGCGATCACATCGCATTGCTGCGGGGGGCTCAGGGAAGCCCGCAGGGAGCCCCCTCCCTGCGCGATCCTTCCCTGCACCGCCGGCACATCGCGATCATGTTTGATCGCGGTGTGCCGGGGGTTAATGTGCCGGGAGCGGTCCGTGACCGCTCCTGGCACATAGTGCCGGATGTCAGCTGCGACACCCGGCCGCGATCGGCTGCGCTCCCCCCGTGAGCGCCGCCGATCGCGCTGGACGTACTATCCCATCCGTGGTCATGGGGGCCCACCCCACCTCGACGGGATAGTACGTCCGATGTCAGAAAGGGGTTAAAGTCCAGGGACAAATATATCACAAAATAGGTCTGATGCTTCCTGTAGCAAATCAAGACTCAATATTTTTACAAATTTGCTGTTTGGTAGATGAACAGATGCAAGCTGATCGACCTTGTGAAGTTATACCTGAGACAAAAAGACATTGTTTTGAATTTGCACAGATTTTTCCATCAACACAATCAGTTAGTAAACCTTTATAAAACAGCCTTAGAAAGAATGCCAAGTGCGGAATATCAGGGTGTAATAAGAGCAGACAAGACACAAAAGGAGATTTACTTCTCCCGGTGTTAATGAAGCAGCTATTGTAATGGTTGGACGGGACTTTCTAAGCCGAGATATAATTATTCAGCGACGAAGTGAAAATATTCAGCATATTACAGAATCACATAGATCATATAATGCTCTGCAATATTCGATAATATTGTGGAATGGCCAAGATGGCGATCACTATAATCCAACGCAGACTGATCCCAACACTGCGAGGCCAACCAATAAACCAACCAATAACAAATATCAGTTATGGACTTCTACGCCTACCAATAATGATCAGACAACAATGGAGGCAACTTTCTCATCAATGTATAGTAGATCTGTATGCCAAGGTGGAAAGCGAGCGTCTTCTGTACATATGACTGAAGCAAGAAATATTCAGAGTGGATGAATACAGTAATTTAAGAAATGCTATTGCCAATTATGGCAACGTGGTGGACATTGGGGGAATGGTTATTTTACCGACTACATTAACAGGAAGTCCCAGACATAAGCACGAGTACGCTCAGGAGGCCATGACACATGTTCGGATATACGGCCATCCAGATTTGCTTATTACAGTTACGTGTAATCCAACTTGGCCAGAGATAAGGGAAGAGCTTCTGAATGGTCAGTGCCCCTCTAATCAACAGGATTTAAAGGGACCCTGTCAGCTGGATTGTGCATAGTAACCTACATACAGGCGACATTATACTGATTACATTGATACCTTGGTTGATGAAATCCATCTTGTGGTTGTTGTTTAATCTTTATTTGCAATTTTCAGTTAATGAGATTCTCGTGGTTCGGGGCGGCCTGTGAGCGGGGCTCTACGTGGTGCTCTGCTTACATATTCATACTGATGGCTTCTGACAGGTCACTGATCCCTCGCTGACCTGCCCCCTATTTTACATACTGAATATCATATGTTTTAAAAAAAATAAACTCATATTCAGCAGGCAGGTTCCAGTGGGGGCGACGGTGCCTGCGCCATAGCATGTTCACATCTATAATGTCCTTTTAATTATTATATTTGACGATATAAACTTATTCAGAAAAAAAAATCCCAAAATTGCGCCGGCCGCACCTGTGCAGTAGCATCTATGGTGATCTGATGGATGTTACCACTCAGGTGCTGACCGTGCCATTTTGTTAGAAGGAAAAAAAATTACTCCTCCAAGATGGCACCGGCGGTGCCTGTGCAGTAACATCTATAAGATCGCAAATAGATGCCACTGCACAGGCGCGGCTGGGGCCATTTTGAGAGAGATTTTTATTTTTTTTTAATAAGTTTATATCACCAAATAAAAAAAAATTTAAATGAGTATTGTAGATGTGATCGTGCTATGGCACAGTAGTTGCCACTGGCACCTACCTGCTGAATGTGAAATTATTTTTCTTCAAAACATATTACATTCAGTGTGTAAAATAGGGGGCAGGTCAGTGAGGGATCAGGGATCAGGTACAGGGACCTTACAACGAAGTAGCAGAAAACACAATGATTACTAAAGGTGCTAAGGTACCTCCCAATAATGGAGGGTGCCTTAAATATCAAAAGTCTCTGTCATGGAACATGAAGGAAGGGCTAAGTGCAACATAAAGGGATAAGGGAAAGGGAACCAAAAGGTAGGTAAGGAGGGGAGTAAAGACCCCTAGACAGATCTAACGTCACCCTGTCTGCCCTATTGTCTCTACATAGGTTCCGCACCTATCGCCGAGCAGGATACCTAATCCTTGCCTGACCCTGGCGATAAGTCCTTCAACGGAATGGACAGGATAGCGCTAGTCACTCCCCACTACTGCTAAAGACAGCTAGGATACACAAAACAAGGGGAAACTTAGCTTGAGTAGACGCAGAGAGAAACACCGTCGTCCTTCAAACTCCAAAGAGGACGCTAGGTGACTGCTGCAGCTCCAGGCCTCAACAAGGACGTGCAAATAGAAAATATCACCCGCACTTGGAAGCAGCAAGTATATCAACACTCAGGTCCAGGTGTGGCCATTAGCACCGGGGGAGGTGGCCACTCGTCTGCTAAGCAAACTACTGAGACCTTCTGCAGTGGATGCAGTGTAACGGTCTGCGGCCTCTGACACATCCGGCTATTGGCTGGGGATGTTTGCAGAAGTGCAGGTGCTGCCCCTGTGATAGGCCGGAGCGCGCCCGGAGCACACTGCCAGGAGACCTGCGCCACACAACCGACAAGAAATCATCTCCGCGTCCATCCTGACAATGGACAAGATTGTTTCACTGCGAACAATGCAGAGGAAAGAGCGGCTCCACCACCTAACAACAGAACTATAGATGGAGGCGCACGGCTCAGTCAGCACTAGGACTGCCCGGAATCCAGCGCTCTGGAAACTCCCGTCTCTAATATCACTGAGGGCTCAGGGGAGAGAAAGTATCACAGACAAGGAAGGTAATTGGGGTTAATGTACCGTGGGGCACAAGAAAGTGACCGAGGCCCGGGATCCGCACCTCCAGAGATCTGCAGGATCCAGTCACTTATGGGGGAATTGTACTTACTGCAGGAGACTTCTGCCAAACGTTACCTGGTCTTAAAGGGCAACTCCAGCAGACGAGCTGAATGGCTGCACTGTGCGCACAGGACCTGTGATGAGGTCACAGGAGGGGAGGAGTCAGGGGTCACATGATCGGGGCCTCAGTGTATGCAGGACTCTGCTGTGCTGGTTGTCATGGTGCTGGATGAGGGGAAGTTTATGTGTGGGGTCAGGAGGGGTTTACAGTGTGGATGTAGCAGAGCCGTGTGTGTACGAGGTGTACGGAGCGGAGCCGTGTGTGTGAGGTGTAAGGAGCGGAGCCGTGTGTGTGAGGTGTAAGGAGCGGAGCCGTGTGTGTACGAGGTGTACGGAGCAGAGCCGTGTGTGTGAGGTGTAAGGAGCGGAGCCGTGTGTGTGAGGTGTAAGGAGCGGAGCCGTGTGTGTGAGGTGTACGGAGCAGAGCCGTGTGTGTACGAGGTGTACGGAGCGGAGCCGTGTGTGTACGAGGTGTACGGAGCGGAGCCGTGTGTGTACGAGGTGTAAGGAGCGGAGCCGTGTGTGTACGAGGTGTACGGAGCAGAGCCGTGTGTGTACAAGGTGTAAGGAGCGGAGCCGTGTGTGTGAGGTGTACGGAGCGGACAGTATATAACACGTGAACATGGTGATGTTTCGGTGTAATGACCTTTCTCAGACACTCGCTGGATGGGGGCGCTGTGGGCAGGAATATCTTATAGGACGCTGCACAATTTATAAGGTAATTTCTGGAGAATGAGGCGACCCCCAGAATGTGGCAGGAGATCTCGCGGCTCCGGAGGGAAGAATCACTGTTTGGTTTTTGGATTTTACATTTGCCTGGAATAATGTGCAGCGGCCAGAACAGCGACCCCCCCCTCCTCCCCCAAAGTGACCCCATTACAGATCCACAGTCCTCAGCGAATCCATCTGGGTGTGGGGGGCATTTTCTTCCCACCATTACATCATAGATCTTTATATTTCTGGGTCATGGAAAAATAATTTTTTTCCACTAAAATGTTTTAGATCTAAATTTTTCAATTTCACAGAATAAAATGGAGCCACAATTTATACGGAAATTTCTCCCAAACCTGAGGCCAGAAATGACAGCACACGGCCGGGCTCCAATGGGGAGAGTCACTGTTTTGCTTTTGGAGCAGTAATTTGGCAGTCCTCGCTTGTGGGGGCCAATTACAAAGCCCCCGAGGTGTGTGAAGACATACAACCCCCTAAAGTGACCCCATTTCGGACGCTGTACCCACCAGGGAAGTCATCTCAGGGGGTAATGGGCATTTTTATCCCACCGGTGTCAATGATTTATCACTTGGTTGTGAAGATAATATTACATTTGTTCTGAGGCGCAGCTCAGGGGGAAACATCTGAGTGGGCTCCTACCCAGGTGTCACGGTGGTACCTCACCTGCCCTCTCAGCGCCTCCCTACTCACTATGGTCACCACACGGCTTCTCAGCATGTTGCCTCCATTAGGGGGGATTGGCCGGTCTCTACAGGAATATAACCCTGCTGTGTCCTTCAGAGATTAGGTTCCCCAGCCTATCCCCTGCCGGCAGGTCCTATATTAGGCAGCTCCACCCACCGCTCTGCTGACTGTTAGTTCCTAGGCAGTTCATTCTGCTTGTGTCCAGTTGGGGGTTCCTGTTGTTCCTCACACTTGTGTCTCTGACCCCTGATCAGCTGCTCCAGTCCTGGGGACTACCCTGGAGTAGTACCTGGTGTCTACCTGCTGTCCAGCCTGTCCTCTCCACCAGTAGCTGTAGTGAAGACCTGGTGGACACCTAGTTACACCCCTCCAGGGTAAGCCCGGCCCGTAGTGCAGGGGGTCCACATCCACCAGTATTACACCAAGTAATTGTGCACGTGTCCCAAATTTTGAAGCACAGAGCATGCGGCGCACATAGCAGCAAATTTTGGCCACACTCCAATCCACGCACATTTACCATTTCTTTCTGCCCTGACAGGAAGAGTTGTCAGAGGGGCGCTGGTAGTGAGGGAAATTCAGCAGACCCCTAAGACTGCAGGGTGTAGACCCAAATTCCGGACTGTCCGCTGTATCCGGGACAGTTGGGACTAGAGGGGAGCAGGAGGTGGATTCAGGGGTCTCTGGTCCAGCACGTGGGACCTGGGGATTATTGTTTGTTCCTTCATTCACAGTTGGAGCCTCCAGAACTTTCTCATCTTTATGTAGCGTCACTATACGACACCCGGCTTTGTTGTGTCTGTACGGCCGTGTTCACACGGTGCAGGAATACTGTGTTTTTTGTTTTCTGCAGGATTCGCACTAAACTCCTAACATTTGATGCGTTTTTGGTGCAGATGTGAAGCCGCGGTTTTAATGCTTTTTATAGTACAGAAAAGCTTTGATTCTACAATTAATAAAGTTTCTGCAGTTTTTTTACCTGCGTTTTTATTAGGCTCCACATAGAAGACGAGAAAAAAAGCCCCAAAACCGCACAGATCAGCCGCGTCCTTGGGGAACAGCAGGCGCCTTCTTTGTGAAAGGAGTTTTTATTAAGGATTTTTTACATAAATTGGGTAAAGAAAAAGGAGGAGACGGATTATAAATACCCAGTAATATCGACACCAACAGGAACCAAATAACAGCAAAAAGGGGAAATATAAAGGGATGAAAGATAGAGGCAAAATACAGGGGGGAAAGGGTTAAGGATGAGAAGGGGGAGGGAAATATGGTTTATTAAGGAAATGGGGAAAAGGGAAAAATGAAAGAGTAGGACAATGAAAAATATTGGTCTGTACAAGATATGTGAGGGGAAGAGGTTAAGGTACATATATAAGACCTTATATGTAAAACATTCAAGAGGCCGGAGGGGAAGAAAAGGAAAGAAAAGTGAAGGAAGAACATCTGTAACAGGCGGAGGGACGACATATAGAGAAATACTGACTGTTACATAATGTGAGATACTGAGTGCTGGATCCTAAGGCTGTGTGCAAACTTTGCATTTTTTTCCCCTTTTTTCCGCAAAAAAAACACATCACGGTAAAAAAACGCAGCATGTTCATTAATTTTGCGGATTTTTCACGTTTTTCCCGCTATTTAATGCATTGGGGGAAAAACGCACAAAAACGCGTCAAAAACGCGAGAAAAACGCGAAAAAAATGCATGTGGATTTCTTGCAGAAAATGTCCGGTTTTCTGCAGGAATTTTCTGCCAGAAATCCTGACATGTGCACATACCCTAATAGCGGCGCAGTTCTTAAAAAAAGCTTCCTGAACTCTGGGGTTTGATGCATATTTTCTCTGTAAGCTTCTTCTGACAAAAACGTAAGAAGAAAAAAAATGTATGAAGAGAAAAAAACGCCGTTACATTTATAAGCGCAGAATCAAAGCTTTTCTGAACTATTAATAAAGTGTTAAACGCGGCTTCATATCTGCCCCAAACACATCAAATATGGGGGAAAACGCATAAAAGAAACGCAGCAAATACACAATAATCAGAGAAGATTGTCACTGCGTCACCTGGTGCGGACTCCTGCAGAACAAAGAACATGTGAACGCGGCCTCAGCATTAGTTTATTACATTATTTTATGGGTTTAATAGAGAAAAATATCAAGTACGCCAGTTTTCCCCATAATTTACAGATTCCTGTAAATAATCTGATCGCTGCGTTGTGCGGGTCGTTATGATTATATTGACACAAACATGTCCGTGTTATTTACTGATTTGTGATGCTTATTATTTAACCACTTAACCCCCGGAGCTTTTTTCGTTTTTCGCTCCCCTCATTCCCAGAGCCATAACTTTTTTATTTTTCCATCAATTTGGCCATGTGAGGGCTTATTTGTTTGCAGGACGAGTTGTACTTTTGAACGACATCATTGGTTTTACCATGACGTGTACTAGAAAACGGGAAAAAAATTCCAAGTGCGATGAAATTGAAAAAAAAAGTGCAGTCCCACACTTGTTTTTTGTTTGGCTTTCTTGCTAGGTTCACTAAATGCTAAATCTGACCTGACATTATGATTCTCCAGGACATTACGAGTTCATAGACACCAAACATATCTAGGTTATTTTTATCTAAGTGGTGAAAAAAGTTTCCCAAATTTGCTAAAAAAAAACAAATTGCACAATTTTCCGATACCTGTAGCGTCTCCATTTTTCGTGATCTGGGGTTGGGTGAGGGCTCTGTTTTTGCGTGCCGAGCTGGCGTTTTTAATGATACCACTTTTGTGCTGATACGTTCTTTTGATTGCTCGTTATTACATTTTAATGCAATGTTGCGGCGACCAAAAAAACGTAATTTTGGCGTTTTGATTTTTTTCTCGTTACGCCATTTAGCGATCAGGTTAATCCTTTTTATTTATTGATAGATCGGGTGATTCTGAACGCGGCCATACCAAATATGTGTAGCTTTGATTTTTTTATTGTTTTATTTTGATTGGGGCGAAAGGGGGGTGATTTGAACTTTTATATTTTTTTTATATTTTTAAACACATTTTTTGTTTTGGCATGCTTCAATAGCCTCCATAGGAGACTAGAGGCATGCACTACATGATCGCCTCTGCTACATAGAGGTGAAGCACAGATCACCTCTACAGTATGTAGCAGAAATGCAGCATTGCTACGAGCGCTGACCACAGGGTGGCGCTCACAGCAATCTGCCATCAACAACCATAACGTTCTCAGGGAGACCTCAGGATGTTATGGCAATGCACCGATGACCCCGGATCATGTGACGGGGGTCAGCGGTGCGAGCACTTCCGGTCGCGCTGCCGGCGGCGCTTATTAAATGCCGCTGTCAGAGTTTGACAGCGGCATTTAACTAGTTAATGGGTGCGGGCGGATTGCGATTCCGTTCACGTCAATTGCGGCCACATGTCAGCTGTTGAAAACAGCTGACATGTCGCGGCTTTGAGGTGGGCTCACCGCCAGAGCCTACCTCAAAGAGGGGGAGTCTGCCAGCTGACGGACTATCCCGTCAGCTGGCAGAAAGGGGTTAAAAAACGCATTAAAAGTTGACATTATTTTTCATTATCAAGTGTTTTTATTATTATTTTTTTAGCAATTTTATAGGATGAAAAAATCTTATTCTCCTCTATAATACAGAAACATCCATTGTACACAGCAGTGTAGTTCTATCAGCATAATCTGCCTGTAGTCAGAGCCTGGAATATACACTGCTCAAAAAAAATAAAGGGAACACTAAAATCCCACATCCTAGATATCACTGAATGAAATATTTCAGTTGTAAACCTTTATTCATTATATAGTGGAATGTGTTGAGAACAATAAAACCTAAAATTGATCAACGTAAATCACAACTAAAATCAAAGTGGAAAATGAAGTAACCGGCTGATCCAACATCAGTGGAAATGCCTCAAGACAAGGAAATGATGCTTAGTAGTGTGTGTGGTCTCCACGAGCCTGTATGACCTCCCTACAATGCCTGGGCATGCTCCTGATGAGGCAGCGGATGGTCTCCTGAGGGTTCTCCAACCAGACCTGGACTAAAGCATCCGTCAACTCTTGGACAGTCTGTGGTGCAACATGACGTTGGTGGATGGTGTGAGACATGACGTCCCACATGTGCTCAATCGGATTCAGGTCTGGAGAATGGGCGGGCCAGTCCATTGCTTCAAATGCCTTCATCTTGCAGGAACTGCTGACACACTCCAGCCATGAGGTCTGGCATTGTCCTGCATTAGGAGGAACCCAGGGCCAACCGCACCAGCATATGGTCTCACAAGGGGTCTGAGGATCTCATCTCGGTACCTAATGGCAGTCAGGTTACATCTGGCAAGCACAAGGAGGGCTGTGCGGCCCTCCAAAGAAATGTCACCCCACACCATTACTGACCCACTGCCAAACCGGTCATGCTGAAGGATGTTGTAGGCAGCAGATTGCTCTCCACGGCATCCCCAGACTCTGTCATGTCTGTCACATGTGCTGAGTGTGAACCTGCTTTCATCGGTGAAGGGCACAGGGCACCAGTGGCGAATTTGCCAATCCTGGTGTCCTGTGGCAGATGCCAAGCATCCTGTACGGTGTTGTGCTGTGAGCACAGCCCCCATCTGTGGACGTCGGGCACTTAGACAATCCTCATGGAGTCAGTCTCTAACCGTTTGTGCAGACACATGCACATTTGTGCCTTGCTGGAGGTCATTTTGCAGGGCTCTGGCAGTGCTCCTCCTGTTCCTCCTTGCAAAAAGGCTGAGGTAGCGTCCTGCTGCTGGGTTGTTGCCCTCCTATGGCCCCCTCCATGTCTCCTGGTGTACTGGCTTGTCTCCTGGTAGCGCCTCCAGCCTTCAGAATTGCATCTGGCAGACATAAGTGATGCTATCTGCATGATAAAGGTATATATTACTATAATAAGAGTATGGATGCATTTACTGGCACATAATAGATTAATGAATGAAAAATAAAACGAATTAGAGTATTTTTAATATTTGGTACAGAAACCTTTGTTTGAAATTACAGAGGTCAGACATTTCCTGTAGTTCTTGAAGACCCAGCCACGACCCATCTTCAATGCTCCTACTGAAAGAAGGAGGTTGTTGGCCAAAATCTTGCGATCCACGACCCATCCATCCTCCCTTCAATACAGTGAAGTTGTCCTGTCTGCTTTGCAGAAAAGCATCCCCAAAGTATGATGCTTCCCCCACCATGCTTCATGGTTGGAACAGTGTTCTTGGAGTTGCACTCATTCTTCCTCTTCCTCCAAATATGGTGAAAGGAGTTGATAGCAAAAAGTTCTATTTTTGTCTCATCTGACCACATGACCTTCTCCATTGCCTCCTCTGGATCATCCAGATGGCCATTGGTGAACTTCTAACGGGCCTTGACATGTGCTGGCATGAGCAGCAAGATCTTGCGTGCCCTGAAAGATTTTAATCCATGACGGCATAATGTGTTTGTAGTACTACTACTGGCATCCCTGCATGGTGTCCCCTTCCCCCTCCATGCAGGGATGCCGACTTGCTCACTGCCCCGGATCCTTGGCGCAATCATCTGCATTCTCCTGCTTCCTGCTTGTGTGAGCACTGCAGCACCCAGCGGCACACCTAGTATGCACGTGCGCACCCCCCATTCTTAAAGGGGCAGAGCAAACATATACTACAACCCCTGGCAAAAATTACGTAATCACCAGCCTTGGAGGATGTTCATTCAGTTGTTTAATTTTGTATAAAAAAAAAGCAGATCAGAGACATGGCACAAAACAAAAGTAATTTCAAATGGCAACTTTCTGGCTTTAAGAAACACTAAAAGAAATCAAGAACAAAAAATGTGGTAGTCAGTAATGGTTACTTTTTTCAACCAAGCATAAGGGAAACATTTTAAAAGTCACTCAATTCTGAGGGAAAAAAAGTTGGAATCACCCTGTAAATTTTCATTCCCAAAACGAACACCTGCATCAAATTAGATCTGCTCATTAGTCTGCATCCAAAAAGGACTGATCACACCTTGGAGAGCTGTTGCACCAAGTGGACTAATAGTAAGAGACCTAGCACTCAACTTTAGCTAAGATGCAGCAGGAAAGATTTATTGTAGTAAATACAGGAAAACGTTTCTGTCAATTGTGACCTTCATCAGTTACTACAAGAAACACAGACATCTGTGTCGGTATAAGGAAAAAATGACAAACAAAATAATAACAATAACAAAAGTATATACAAAAAACATAGCAAACCATATAAGGTCATAATATCACATAACAATATACCGGCAAAGCTAGGAGTCAAGCACAATACCAATTCCAATCTCCATTGTTGGATCTATAATCAAGAGAAGGTGTAGAGGTGCCTGAATAGGTCAAAAAGGGACATACCAGAAAGTTGTTAAATAGAAGCCGGTGACGGGAAATATAATCGCTGTACGATCCTGCATACAGATAAGGGTCAAGTGAGTGGACTACATGTATAGGTGCCAAGTAGTATAGGAAAGTCTAGTCCACCTACATATATCAAGATTAGTTCAACATGGTTGTTGTAGACAAGCCTGCTGTGAGCAAATAGGAAGATTCCTCAGGAGGCAATAGGAAGTGGCAGCTTATAATAATAGAAAGGCCGGAGTATTGAGAGGAGAGATAAATCCGTTACCTGGAGCTGCAGTGCTCCCCGACGCGGTATCCACCGCTTCTGACCATGTAGTGTCAGCATGCCGATATAAGAAGGGAAGGGGCGGGACTATAGAGTGATGCGGCCAATAAGACAGCTAAGCTGGTGGCTGGAAGTGAAGAGGCCGTGCGCACAATGCCGTACTTGCAGTAGTGATACAGCTGAAAAAATCACTGAACTGTGGAGGTGCAGCGGGTATATGTGTGATATGACATCGCGTTCCTAACCCGGTAAGAATTGTGTAAGAAGCCGGCTGTGGGTGTGTCCATTGAATCACATGACGATTGTGGGCGGGGCCAAGAAACCGGAATCCTGAGACTGAATGGAAAAGGAAAGTTATACATACAGTAACCGCAATGGGATCCAACGTAGCGCCCCCGTACGCAAACGCCTACATGGCGGATTTTGAGGAAAATATCATTTACAAACAAGCACTCTTTCGAGAGAATGTAATTGTATGGAAACACTACATTGATGATGCCTTTTGTATATCGGGGGGCTCCTCAGAGACACTCCCAATGTTCTTTAATCTCCTGAATACCTCTTGGCCTGGGATACAGTTCGCAATGAGCCATGATCCCTATCGTATCAACTATTTGGACACAATGGTGATCAAAGATCCTAGAGGAATCCTCTCCACCGATCTATACATTAAGGAGACAGATCGGAACAGTATACTGCATTTCCATAGTCTCCACTCCCCAGCTACAAACAGGCAATACACAAAATCTCAGTACCAGAGAGTAAGACGTATTGTCTCAGATACAGATACACAACATCACAGGCTTAATGAGATGACCACGAAATTTAAAGAAAGGGGTTACCCCTCACAGGTGCTAACCGAATCTTACAGTATAATGCCCCTACACGGTCAGTCAAACAATCCTTGAATCGGATTCCCTTTGTGCACAGCTTTCGCCCTTTTGCCTATATTTTACAGAAGTCCATTCGGAAGAATTGGCACCTGTTATCAAGTGCCTACCCAGATGTCCAGGAATTTCAAAATCCGTTCCTTCCATGTTTCAAAAAGGCACCTAACCTAAAGGACTCTTTAGTGAAAGCAGATATGGGCACGAAATCCAGTATACCGAAACAACGGTTCCTACAGAACCCAAGGAAAGGCACCTTTCCATGTTTGCATTGTATACAGTGCAACAATGTGCTTAAAGGTGATACATTTACACACCCCTTTTCTGGAAAGTCATTCAATTTTCGTGAGTACTTTACCTGCGAATCATCATACGTAGTGTACCTAATCAAATGCCCCTGTGGCCTTCTCTATATAGGCGAAACATCCCAACCTATTTGCGACAGGATTTCTAAGCATAAATCCACTATAAGGTGCAAAAATCTTCTCCTTCCCATCCCCCCCATCATTTCATTTCGGCGGGCGAGAATATAGCTCAACTAAGATTCCAGGTCATAGAGCATGTCCCACCCCCACGGCCAAGGGCGCAACAGGGTCCTCCTCCTAAAAAAACGTGAGGCCTACTGCATCCATACCCTAGACACGATGAGCCCCAAGGGTCTGAATAGGGAATATGAATTGACGTCATTCTTGTAACACACAGACAGTAGGGTTCTTCATATAGGGAACGGTCATATGGGATTTTTTATTAATATTATATGTTTTGTGCCCACACAAGGCCACCATGTTACTGTATGTATAACTTTCCTTTTCCATAGGTAAAGACCTTACAGTGTGTATATTGTTGTGGTTTATGACATCTTATATGTGATGTTCCCACATACATTATATTATGACGTTTGCCCTAAATATATGGTATGTATTGGGGCTCACAATCTAAATTCCCTATCAGTATATGTCTTTGGAGTGTGGGAGGAAACCCACACAAACACGGAGAGAACATACAAACTCTTTGCGGATGTTGTCCTTGGTGGGGTTTGAACCCAGGACTCCAGTGCTGCAAGGCTGCTGTGCTAACCCGTGCTGCCCGGTTGTACAGAAATATCATATCACACATATACCCGCTGCACCTCCACAGTTCAGTGATTTTTTCAGCTGTATCACTACCGCAAGTACGGCATTGTGCGCACGGTCTCTTCACTTCCGGCCAGCAGCTTAGCTGTCTTATTGGCCGCATCACTCTATAGTCCCGCCCCTTCCCTTCTTATATGGGCACGCTGACACTACATGGTCAGAAGCGGTGGATACCGTGTCGGGGAGCACTGCAGCTCCAGGTAATGGATTTATCTCTCCTCTCAATACTCCGGCCTTTCTATTATTATAAGCTGCCACTTCCTATTGCCGCCTTAGGAATCTTCCTATTTGCTCACAGCAGGCTTGTCTACAACAACCACGCTGGACTAATCTTGATATATGTAGGTGGACTAGACTTTCCTATACTACTTGGCCCCTATACATGTAGTCCACTCACTTGACCCTTATCTGTATGCAGGATCGTACAGCGATTATATTTCCCGTCACCGGCTTCTATTTAACAACTTTCTGGTATGTCCCTTTCTGACCTATTCAGGCACCTCTACACCTTCTCTTGATTATAGATCCAACAATAGAGATTGGAATTGGTATTGTGCTTGACTCGTAGCTCTGCCAGTATATTGTTATGTGATATTATGACCTTATATGGTTTGCTATGTCTTTTGTATATACTTTTGTTATTGTTATTATTTTGTTTGTCATTTTTCCCTTATACCGACACAGATGTCTGTGCTTCTTGTAGTAACTGATGAAGGTCACAATTGACCGAGACATTTTCCTGTATTTACTACAATAAATCTTTCCTGCTGCACCTTACCTAAAGTTGAGTGCTAGGTCTCTTACTATTAATCTATGTGGTTTGGGAACCTGTCCTTAGCACCCCTTCTCTAGTAGTGCTCACGGTTAAATTTTCCACTTATCTGCACCAAGTGGACTGACATGAATCATGGCTCCAACACGAGATATGTCAATTGAAACAAAGAAGATGATTATCATACTCTTAAAGGGAATCTGTCACCCCCAAATCGAGGATGAGGTAAGCCCACCGACATCAGGGGCTTATCTACAGCATTCTGTAATGCTGTAGATAAGCACCCGATGTATCCTAAAAGATGAGAAAAAGAGGTTATATGATACTCACTCAGGGGCGTTCCCACTGCTGGTCCGGTCCGGTGCCTCCTATTTTCATCAGATGGCGTCCTCTTTTTGTCTTCAGGCTGCGGCTCCGGCGTACTTTGTCTGCCCTGTTGAGGGCAGAGCAAAGTACTGCAGTGTGCAGGCGCCGGGAAAGGTCAGAGAGGCCCGGCGCCTGCGCACTGCAGTACTTTGCTCTGCCTTCAACAGGGCAGACAACGTACGCCTGCGCCGGAGCCTGAAGACAAGAGGATGTCATCTGATGAAGATAGGAGGTGCCGTACTGGACCAGCAGCGGGAACGCCCCTGGGTGAGTATAATATAACCTCTTTTTCTCATCTTTTAGGATACATCGGGGGCTTATCTACAGCATTACAGAATGCTGTAGATAAGCCCCTGATGCCGGTGGGCTTACCTCACCCTCGATTTTGGGGGTGACAAATTCCCTTTAAGAGGGTAAATCATCACGCAATGTTGCAAAAGATGTAGATTCTTCACAGTCAGCTGTGTCTAACATCTGGAGCAAATACAAACAACATGGGAAGGTTGTTAAAGGCAAACATACTGGTAGACTAAGGAATTCATCAAAGCGTCAAGACCAGAAACTTAAAGCAATATATCTCCAAAACAGGAAATGCACAACAAAACAAATGAGAAACGAATGGGTGGAAACTGGAGTCAACGTCTGTGACCAAACTGTAAGAAATTGCCTAAAGGAAATGGGATTTACATACAGAAAAGCTAAACGAAAGCCATCATTAACACCTAAACAGAAAAAAACAAGGTTACAATGGGCTAAGGAAAAGCAATCGTGGACTGTGGGTGACTGGATGAAAGTCATATTCAGTGATAAATCACGAATCTGCATTGGGCAAGGTGATAATGCTGGAGCTTTTGTTTGGTGCCGTTCCAATGAGATTTATAAAGATGACTGACTGAAGAGAACATGCAAATTTCCAGTCATTGATGATATGGGCTGCATGTCAGGTAAAGGCACTGGGGAGATGGCTGTCATTACATCTTCATTAAATGCACAAGTTTACGTTGATATTTTGGACACTTTTCTCATCCCATCAATTGAAAGGATGTTTGGGGATGATGAAATCATTTTTCAAGATGATAATGCATCCTGACATTGAGCAAAGACTGTGAAAAGGTTCCTTTGAAAAAAGACACATAAGGTCAATATCATGGCCTGCAAATAGTCCGGATCTCAATCCAATTGAAAATATTTGGTGGAAGTTGAAGAAAATGGTCCATGACAAGGCTCCAACCTGCAAAGCTGATCTGGCAACAGCAATCAGGCCTGTTTCACACGTCAGTTGCTTCGGTACGTGTGGTGTCAGTTTCCTCACATACCGGAGTCACTGACACACATAGGCACATTAAAATCAATGCATCTCTGCAGATGTCAGTGATTTTTCGCAGACTGTGTGTCCGTGTGCAAAACATAGAGACATGTCAGTGTCCGTGGGAGCGCACGGATCACACGGACCCATTAAAGTCAATGAGTCCGTGTGCTGTCCGTGTGCGTTTTTCCTGTCATAGGGTTAAAATTGAACACGGACAGCACACTGACAGCACACAGACCCTAAAAACGTACTCACAGGCATCACAAAGATGGCCTATGTGAGCACACGAACACACGGACATGGATAACTCCGGTACCGTTTTCTCTGGACGTGTGAGACTGGCCTCAGAGAAAGTTGAAGCCAGATTGTTGAGTCTGACCATAGCAATGATGTACAACATGTGGGACAGAGGAGAGACTGTTGGAGATAATGGAATACTCTAATATTACCCATTATGGCAAAATCATCGACTGGTGGACTTTGACAAATTTACTGGTTTCAGAGGTTGGGAATCAAGGGGAATTCAGACTTTAGATCAGTTAGTAGGAAATGGAACACTTAAAAGCTTTAACAACCTACAAAAAGAGTTTGGATTGCCCATGGCCTCTTCTTTCGATACCTACAACATAGGCATGCATATCTAACTCAGTTTAGCGCTGTGGCACAGGATATACTGAAAAAATATTTACTAGACTCAATAGCAACAGCAAAATACATGACCGGCTTAATTTCAAACATCTATCAGAAACTCTCAGTCTCGCATGAGAGACCATCCCCTGACAGCTACATTAAAATAGGAAGCAGATGTGAGGTTTATTATGGAAGTTTTGAATCCCCTGTAGGTCTTTCGTGAACATTTTATCAAGCTCGCAAACTTATTGCACAACATTGGCCAGATACTCAACCACTGACAGTTAATGAGTTAATAAATAAGCAAAACAATATTATTTGGTTGGAAATTTGACAGCATCTGGGGACCCTGGCTGAATGCTCCAGGTCCACAATATGGAGTACTCCTGAGAGAACATATGGCAATTTCTGGCTTCATGAACACTTGTAGCATCATCAATCCAGGTTAAGTGATATAAGTAGGGTGAGTACACATGCAAACTAATTATGATAACTGAATGGCAGATATTCTAATGTATACACATCATAAAAAAATAATAGTATGAATATAGATTTCTCTGGAGTGTTATCGGGGAGGAAGGGTTGAATTAGTTTGAAAAAAAAATCGAATCCTTGCATGCAAGTCTGTAAAATACCAAAAATAATCCATCCCGCTAGGCCGCTAAGCCAATTGGCTGGATTTAAAAAGGAGTCTATATATTGTATCAGCTTCATTAAGAACCTTAAGGAACCTAGAAAATCTGAGTCCAAGTCTCATTGTGTATGCAGTGTGGTGCTAATACCTTCCTTGGCTCCTGGGGTAAAGCTAAGTACAGCACAGTCCTTGCAGATACTGGGCTGTGTATACAGATCCAACAGTCCAGCAGTTTTTGTCCTTCCGCGTCTTTTATAAGAAAAGCATGATGTTGAATAAGTTTGTTGTCCCTGTCAACATTTAAAAGTTTATCCAGTGTCTCTGTAGGGTGCAGAAATCCTACCACTGCCAGCAAGATGATTAGAACAGTCATTCTGCTGGCGAAAAGATCTATTTGAAGTGACTGGCATGGATCCAGGTGGGCTTTCCCTCAAGTTTCACTGAGGTGAATGTGGTCAGCTGGACTTTAAAATGGGCCGTCAAATCGTGGATCTAGGCTCCTTCTCACGTGTCTATGTATGACCACCCAATCACCTGGATTCAGCTGATGTACGTCTGCACTGGCATTAGGATCTGGAATGGATGAAAACACATGTTTATGCACCACATTAAGTCTTTTCTGCAAGGCCTGGACATGGGCTGTCATAGCACCGAGTTGCATTTGTAGCACCGGTGGGAAGTACAGACCAGTCTCTGGCAAACTACTAAACAGGACTTCAAAAGGAGATAAGCCTGTCTTTCTATTTGCAGTGTGTCTGACTGAAAAGAGTGCTAGAGGCAGGCACTCTACCCCGCTCTTTCCTGTGTGTGCCATGGCCTTTGAATTTTCAGTTTAAGTGTCCCATTTAGTCTCTCCACTTTCCCACTACTTTATGGTCTATATGGTGTATGAAATGCTTGCTGTACTCCCAGGGCCTGCATGACTTCCCTCATTATTTCTCCCGTGAAGTGTGTACCCTTATCGCTTTCTATGGTTTCTGGGACACCATACCTGCAGATCAGTTCTTTCATCAGTTTGTCTGCTGTCGCTTTAGCATTTGCACATTTTACCGGATAGGCTTCCAGCCAACCAGAGAAGAGATCTACACATACTAGGACATTTTTCACATACTCCTACCTTGGGTAGCTGTATGTAGTCAGCCTGCAGTCTCTGAAATGGGTAGAGACACCTCAGTGTCGCTTTCTTAGGGATTTTTTTCTTTCTTACTGTTTTACCTGGGTTGTGCTGTGCACAGATGAGGCATGACTGTACGAGCTTTGCGGCTGCGTAACTGAAACCAGGAGCGATCTAGAAGGCATCTACCATGGACACATGTGACATTTTGAGGTGTGAGTTCGGCCATGTGTTGCTTGCACCATTATTAGGAACAGGGACCTTGGTATATACAATTTATCCTTATTCTCCCAAAACTCCTTCTGAGTTCAGCTCAGCTCCCATTCTCCCCCAGTGTTCCTTCTCTGTTTGGGCAGCTGGAGGGATTTCAGGACATCTAGATTCAGTGTGACTTGAATACGCTGACTCCCTGCCACCGTCCACTGCTCCCTAGGCTGCCCTGCTGCTACATTAGCAGCCTCGTCCGCCTTTCTGTTGCCTTCTACCTCCACAGAGTCACCGTTCGTGTGTGCTTTTACCTTGACGATGCCAACCTGGACTGGTAACATCAATGTCTCCACTAATTGTTTCACCAGCTCCACATTTTTAATGGGCTTACCGGCTGATGTAAGAAACGTTCTGCTTCTCCAGATAAGGCAATAATCATGGGATATTCCCCATGCATAATTTGAATCTGTGTAAATATTAGCGACTTTACCTGCAGCAGCTCTACACGCCTCGGTGAGTGCCTTTAACTCTGCCTCCTGCATCGACATGTGAGGAGGAAGTGGTTCAGCTCGGATTACCTCATGTGAGGATACTACTGCATATCCAGTGTAGAATCACCCATCGTGGTGGTATCTGGAGCCATCTACAAAAATAAAAACCTCAGAATATGCATTAGGAACAGGTTTTTTGTTTTTTTTTCCATGAACATATGTAAAACCCACTGTCTCCTGACTCATCAGTTCCTAAGCAGTCATGTTCGTGCGTCATGTCAACGTACCAGACCACTTTTTTTTTTTTCTCCTGCTGATGCTGTCACCAATTCCCCCTTTTCTGAATCCACAGGCAGATGAGTGGCTGGATTCAGAACATTATATCATTTGAGGGTGACGTATTCAGGAATTAGTATTAGAGCATATTCAAGTCTGAACTGTCTTTCCATAGACAGGTGTTTTGGTTGAACTTGTACGAGTATGGCATTAATGTCATGTGGGGAACAAATTGTCAAAAGAAAAAGTCAGTGTGAGCTCACATGCCTATAAGTAATACAGCAGCTCTTACAGCACGGACTCACGTAGGAGACCCTCTAGTCACTGAGTCTAATTGTGCTGAGTAGTAAGCTATCGGTCCCTGTTTTCCTCCATGCTGTGTGTATCAGCACTGCCTGTTTTCTTCTTTAATCAGGCGTCTTGTACCTTTAGCAATATTGTGGCCTAAAAATGTCACCTTTTGTTTGCAATACTGTAGTTTGTCACGTGAGACTTTGCAACCCTTTTCTGCTAAAAGGCAACAGCAAGGACATCTGGTCCGGGCAGCAGAGCAGGAGGTCATCCACGTACTGTAATAGTACAATCTGTGGATGAGGTGAAGAATGCATTTGCCAAACCAGTGATTGTGAAACATTTTGACGTGGCTGGGATCTGTGACAGTACGGTGTGTGTATTAGGGACAGTTGACGTCACACTCACTGTAACATCATTAATAGCCCATAAGTCATGAACTATTCTGTAAGTGTCAGGGGAACCCTTGGGTCCTTTTTCTTCTTAATGGGATACAAAGGGGTGTTGCAGGGGGAAGATCTCTACACTAGAACCCCTGCCTTAACATACTCTTTAATATCCCTGCTCAGGGCCATTGATTTGACTAGACTTAAGGGGTATTGCTTTAACCAAAAAGGAGTGGTTCCTTCTTTTAATTTAATCATGACAGGGGGAATGGGCAGCCGACCCACATCAGATTTTCCCCTTGCCCAAACGGTGTCTGGTACCTGACTTTTTTCCCTGTTCTCAGACATTCTGGTGTCAGGTGTTACTTTCACTACTCTTGCCATATACACCATTTCTGCAATATTACACAAGTGTTTATATAAGTCACACATTAATGTCCAAATATTATTTATACCCGTATTTGATTGGGTAGAATACCCCTTAAGAACTAAATTTGATTCACAAAATATGTTACCAAAAGAATATTATATATATTAAAATATATATATAATTACGAAAGGTGCTGAGTCATAAAATGGGGGAGCACAATGCCATAGGCCACAGCAAAGTACAAGCTTATTCTAAGAAAGTAGCAGCCCTATATAAATCCATAACTAACAGTTTCAAATACAAAAAGAAGGTATTTGAAAAATACCAAATATCAATGCCAGTTGCTTGCGATAAGGTATAAGAAGTGGAAAAGACAAATGAACAGTGACTATGGTTTGAGCCAATATAATGAATGGCTAAAAAACTATATATCATATGAAGACAACCTAGAAATACACGGTAACTATATCATCTTGTGTAAGGAAACTGCTAAACTGGCAAATGAATGGAATTAAGTGTAACTATAATAGGGCATGATTTACCTGTGGTATAATGTGCACGTGGAAGACCCTGGCGTCCCTCTGCCCCAAGTGTTTATATAAAAGGGGACTTGTGACTGTAATACCCTCAGGAGAGTACTGTATAGTGGCCTAGACAGCACTCAACTCTGCTCCCAGCAAAATCATAGGGGTATTGTCACTAACAATAAGTTTGTAAGCACCTCTTGGCTGTCTCGTGATTCTAGTCTTATTTGTTTAGTCATAGGGGCTTCAGTTGCTTGTCCCTCTACCCTCATGCATTCCACAGTCTCGTCAGTAATCATGTCTGGCATTATCAAGTCTTTGTGTACCACAGTCCCAGCTGCCCCAGTGTCAATCAAGAATGCTGTCTCTTTCCCTCCCGGCATTGGTATGGTAGTCATCAAGGCAGGACCAGGTCCGGAGGGGACAAGAACAGGGCACACATTTGTCACTGGGTTGTCAGTTTCCTAGTCTGAAGGTGAAGGAGGTAGAGATTGGTCTGCTTAGTCTACTATGTAGGGTTTTTGCAGTGGTTGGCTTAGTGTCCATTTTCTCCACAGTTCCAACACTTCACTGATTCTAAGTCCTTAGGTCCCTTACTACGTTTCTACTTTTTTTCCTTGTGCTCCAGCATACATGACACGTCTGTCATGTTCCCAATGGCAGGGAATTTAACAAATAACACGGGCAAAAACAGGACGAGCTCTAGGGTGATGGAACCTGAGCTGACCGCGATCCTGAACCTCAACACTCATCTAACAGTAGCCGGGGAACGTTCCTGGGGGGACTCTAGACGTCTCGCGCCAGCCGGAGATCTAGCTACCCCTATCAGAAGAATCACAGACCTATCTTGCCTCCAGAGAAATATTCCCACAGAAATAGCAGCCCCCCACATATAATGACGGTGAAATGAGAGGAAGGCACAAACGTAGTTATGAAAACAGATTCAGCAAAATGAGGCCCGCTTAAGCTAGATAGCAGAGGATACAAAAGGTGAACTGCGCGGTCAGCTTAAAAACCCTTCAAAATACCATCCTGAAATTACTTGAACTCATGTGCCAACTCATGGTACATGAGTGGTAATTTCAGACCACTAGAGCAACCAGCAGCAGAGAATTACATATCTGCAAGCTGGACTAAAAACATGAAAGCAAACATGAAACAGGGAAATCCAGACTTAGCTTGTCCTGAAGGCTTTAGGAGCAGGTAGCAAAGGTAACAGAGACACACTGATACATTGTTAGCCGGCAAGGGAATGACAGGAAAGCCAGGTTAAATAGGAAACACCCAGCCTTTGATGGACAGGTGGAAACCAGAGACCGCAACCCACCAAAGTCACCCAGTACCAGTTGTAACCACCAGAGGGAGCCCAAAAACAGAATCCACAACAGTACCCCCCCCTTGAGGAGGGGTCACCGAACCCTCACGAGAACCCCCAGGGCGATCAGGATGAGCTCTATGGAAGGCGCGGACCAAATCAGTCGCATGAACATCAGAGGCGACCACCCAGGAATTATCCTCCTGACCATATCCCTTCCACTTAACCAAATACTGGAGTCTACGTCTGGAAACACGAGAATCCAAGATCTTCTCAACAACATACTCCAATTCTCCCTCCACCAGCACCGGAGCAGGAGGCTCAACCGAAGGAACAACGGGCACCTCATACCTCCGCAATAACGACCGATGGAACACATTATGAATAGCAAACGATGCTGGGAGATCCAAACAAAAAGATACAGGGTTAAGAATCTCCAAGATCTTATAAGGACCGATGAACCGAGGCTTGAACTTAGGAGAAGAGACCTTCATAGGGACAAAACGAGAAGACAACCACACCAAGTCCCCAACACGAAGTCGGGGACCCACGCGGCGACGGCGATTAGCAAACTGCTGAGCCTTCTCCTGAGACAACTTCAAATTGTCCACCACCTGATTCCAAATCTGATGTAGCCTGTCCACCACCACGTCCACTCCAGGACAATCCGAAGGCTCCACCTGACCAGAGGAAAAACGAGGATGAAACCCCGAATTACAAAAGAAAGGAGAAACCAAAGTAGCAGAACTAGCCCGATTATTAAGGGCAAATTCGGCCAGTGGCAAAAAGGCAACCCAGTCATCTTGATCAGCAGAAACAAAACACCTTAAATAAGTTTCCAAGGTCTGATTAGTTCGCTCAGTCTGGCCATTCGTCTGAGGATGGAATGCAGACGAGAAAGACAAATTAATGCCCATCTTAGCACAAAACGTCCGCCAAAATCTAGACACAAACTGGGATCCCCTGTCAGAAACGATATTCTCCGGAATCCCATGCGAACGAACCACGTTCTGAAAAAATAAAGGAACCAACTCAGAGGAGGAAGGCAACTTAGGCAAGGGTACCAAATGAACCATCTTAGAAAAGCGGTCACACACAACCCAGATAACGGACATTTTCTGTGAGACAGGGAGATCTGAAATAAAATCCATGGAAATGTGCGTCCAAGGCCTCTTCGGGATAGGCAATAACCCACTGGCCCGAGAACAGCAAGGCTTAGCCCGAGCACACACTTCACAAGACTGCACAAAGGTGCGCACATCCCTTGACAAGGAAGGCCACCAAAAAGACCTGGCCACCAAGTCTCTAGTACCAAATATTCCAGGATGACCAGCCAACACAGAAGAATGGACCTCGGAGATGACTCTACTGGTCCAATCATCCGGAACAAACAGTCTTTCTGGTGGACAACGATCAGGTTTATCCGCCTGAAACTCCTGCAATGCACGTCGCAAGTCAGGGGAGACGGCGGACAATATTACCCCATCCCTAAGGATACCAGTAGGCCCAGAGTCTCCAGGAGAGTCAGGCACAAAACTCCTGGAAAGAGCATCTGCCTTCACATTCTTTGAACCTGGCAGATATGAAACCACAAAATTGAAACGAGAAAAAAACAACGACCAACGAGCCTGTCTAGGATTCAGACGCCTGGCAGACTCAAGGTAAATCAGATTTTTGTGATCAGTCAAGACCACCACACGATGTCTAGCACCCTCAAGCCAATGACGCCACTCCTCAAATGCCCACTTCATGGCCAAAAGCTCCCGATTACCCACATCATAATTGCGCTCGGCGGGCGAGAAATTTCTAGAAAAGAACGCACATGGCTTCATCACCGAGCCATCGGAACTTCTCTGTGACAAAACCGCCCCCGCTCCAATCTCGGAAGCATCAACCTCAACCTGAAAAGGAAGTGAAACATCTGGTTGACATAACACAGGAGCAGAAGAAAACCGGCACTTAAGTTCCTGAAAGGCCTCCACAGCCGTAGGAGACCAATTAGCAACATCAGCACCCTTTTTAGTCAAATCAGTCAAAGGTTTAACAACACTGGAAAAATTAGTAATGAACCAACGATAAAAATTAGCAAAACCCAAAAACTTCTGAAGACTCTTAACAGATGTAGGTTGTGTCCAGTCACAAATGGCCTGAACCTTGACGGGATCCATCTCAATAGTAGAAGGAGAAAAAATGTACCCCAAAAAAGAAATCTTCTGGACTCCGAAGAGACATTTTGAGCCCTTCACAAACAGAGAATTGGCCCGCAGGACTTGAAACACCTTCCTGACCTGTAGAACATGAGACTCCCAGTCATCAGAAAACACCAAAATATCATCCAAATACACAATCATAAACTTATCCAGATATTCACGGAAAATATTGTGCATAAAGGACTGAAAGACTGAAGGAGCATTAGAAAGTCCAAAAGGCATTACCAAATACTCAAAATGGCCCTCAGGCGTATTAAATGCGGTTTTCCACTCATCACCCTGCTTTATCCGCACAAGATTATACGCACCACGAAGATCTATCTTAGTGAACCACCTAGCCCCCTTAATGCGAGCAAACAAATCAGTCAATAATGGTAATGGATACTGATATTTGACTGTAATCTTATTCAGAAGGCGATAATCTATACAAGGCCTCAGGGAACCATCTTTTTTAGCCACGAAAAAAAAACCTGCTCCCAGAGGGGACGAAGATGGACGAATATGTCCCTTTTCCAAGGACTCCTTAACATAATTCCGCATAGCAGTATGCTCTGGCACTGACAGATTAAATAAACGACCCTTAGGGAACTTACTGCCAGGAATTAATTCTATAGCACAGTCACAATCCCTATGAGGAGGGAGCGAATTGAGCTTAGGCTCCTCAAAAACATCCCGATAGTCAGACAAAAACGCAGGGACCTCAGAAGGAGTAGATGAAGCGATTGAAATCAGAGGTGCATCATCATGAACCCCCTGACATCCCCAGCTTAACACAGACATTGTTTTCCAATCCAGGACTGGATTATGAGTTTGTAACCATGGCAGACCAAGCACTAGTACATCATGTAAATTATACAGTACAAGGAAGCGAATCACCTCCTGATGAACGGGAGTCATGCGCATGGTCACTTGTGTCCAGTACTGCGGTTTATTCATAGCCAATGGTGTAGAGTCAATTCCCTTCAAAGGAATAGGAACTTCCAGAGGCTCCAGACTAAAACCGCAGCGTTTGGCAAATGACCAATCCATAAGACTCAGGGCAGCACCCGAATCCACATAGGCATCGACGGAAATGGATGACAGTGAACAAATCAGAGTTACAGACAAAATGAACTTAGACTGCAGAGTACTAATGGCAAAAGATTTATCAACCTTTTTTGTGCGTTTAGAGCATGCTGATATAACATGAGCTGAATCACCACAATAAAAACACAATCCATTTTTCTG